>NW_021144185.1:0-10982 GCF_004193775.1 Glycine soja
AACAACGGATGCCTCGAGAAATTCCAATGGTCATAACTTTTCACATGGATGTCCGATTAAGGAGCATAATATATCGAGATGCTCGAAATATAACAACGAAAGCTCTCGAGAAATTCAAATGGTCATAACTTTTTACACGAATGTCCGATTCGGGCGCATAATATATCGCGACGCTCGAAATTGAACAACGGAACCTTTCGAGAAATTCAAATGGTCATAGCTTTTCACACGGATGCCTGATTCGGGACCATAATATATCATGACGCTTGAAATGGAACAACGGAAATTTTCGAGAAATTCAAATGGTCATAACTTTTTACACAGATGTCCGATTCGGGCGCATTATATATCGTGACGCTCGAAATTGAACAACGAAACCTCTCGAGATATTCAAATGGTCCTATCTTCTCAAACGGATGTCCGATTTGGAGACATAATATATCGAGACGCTGGAAATTGAACAACGGAACCTCTCGAGAAATTCAAATGGTCATAACTTTTCACACGGATGTACGATTCAGGGGCATAATATATCGAGACGCTTGAAATTGAACAACTGATGCCCTCGAGAAATTCCAATGGTCATAACTTTTCACATGGATGTCCGATTAAGGAGCATAATATATCGAGATGCTCGAAATATAACAACGAAAGCTCTCGAGAAATTCAAATGGTCATAACTTTTTACACGATGTCCGATTCGGGCGCATAATATATCGCGACGCTCGAAATTGAACAACGGAACCTTCGAGAAATTCAAATGGTCATAACTTTTCACAGGATGCCTGATTCGGGCCATAATATATCGTGACGCTTGAAATGGAACAACGGAAATTCTCGAAAAATTCAAATGGTCATAACTTTTCACACGTATGTCCGATTCAGGGACATAATATATCGAGACGTTCGAAATTGAACAACGGAACCTTTCGAGAAATTCAAATGGTCATAAATTTTCACACGGATGCCTGATTCGGGGCCATAATATATCGTGACGCTTGAAATTGAACAACGGAATCTCTCGAGAAATTCAAATGGTCATAACTTTTCACACGTATGTCCGATTCAGGGACATAATATATCGAGACGTTCGAAATTGAACAACGGAAACTCTCGAGAAATTCAAATGGTCATAACTTTTTACACAGATGTCCGATTCGGGCGCATTATATATCGTGACGCTCGAAATTGACAACGGAACCTCTCGAGAATTCAAATGTCTATTTCACAGTGTCGATGGGCATATATATCGAGCTGAATTGAACAACGGAACCTCTCGAGAAATTCAAATGTCATAACTTTTCACATGGATGTCCGATTAAGGAGCATAATATATCGAGATGCTCGAAATATAACAACGAAAGCTCTCGAGAAATTCAAATGGTCATAACTTTTTACACGAATGTCCGATTCGGGCGCATAATATATCGCGACGCTCGAAATTGAACAACGGAACCTTTCGAGAAATTCAAATGGTCATAACTTTTCACATGGATGCCTGATTCGGGGCCATAATATATCGTGACGCTTGAAATGGAACAACGGAATCTCTCGAAAAATTCAAATGGTCATAACTTTTCACACGTATGTCCGATTCAGGGACATAATATATCGAGACGTTCGAAATTGAACAACGGAACTCTCGAGAAATTCAAATGGTCATAACTTTTACACGGATGTCCGATTCGGGCGCATAATATATCGTGACGCTCGAAATTGAACAACGAACTCTCGAGAAATTCAAATGGTCATAACTTTTCACACGGATGTCCGATTCAGGACATAATATATCGAGACGCTCGAAATTGAACAACGGAACCTCTCGAGAAATTCAAATGGTCATAACTTTTTACACGGATGTCCGATTCGGGCGCATAATATATCGCGACGCTCGAAATTGAACAACGAAACCTCTCGAGAAATTCAAATGGTCATAACTTTTCACACGATGTCCGATTCGGGGACATAATATATCGAGACGCTCGAAATTGAACAACGGAACCTCTCGAGAAATTCAAATGGTCATAATTTTCACACGGATGCCGATTCGGGCATAATATATCGGACGCTCGAAATTGAACAACGGAATCTCTCGAGAAATTCAAATGGTCATAACTTTTCACACGATGTCCGATTCAGGGCATAATATATCGAGACTTCGAAATTGAACAACGGAAACTCTCGAGAAATTCAAATGGTCATAACTTTTTACACGATGTCCGATTCAGGGACATAATATATCGAGACTTTCGAAATTGAACAACGGAAACTCTCGAGAAATTCAAATGGTCATAACTTTTTACACAGATGTCTGATTCAGGGACATAATATATCGAGACGCTGGAAATTGAAAAACGGAACCTCTCGAGAAATTCAAATGGTCATAACTTTTCACACGGATGTCCGATTAAGGCGCATAATATATCGAGATGCTCGAAATATAACAACGAAAGCTCTCGAGAAATTCAAATGGTCATAACTTTTTACACGAATGTCCGATTCGGGCGCATAATATATCGCGACGCTCGAAATTGAACAACGGAACCTTTCGAGAAATTCAAATGGTCATAACTTTTCACATGGATGCCTGATTCGGGGCCATAATATATCGTGACGCTTGAAATGGAACAACGGAATCTCTCGAAAAATTCAAATGGTCATAACTTTTCACACGTATGTCTGATTCTGGGATATAATATATCGAGACGTTCGAAATGGAACAACGGAACCTCTCGAGAAATTCAAATGGTCATAACTTTTACACGGATGTCCGATTCGGGGCATAATATATCGTGACGCTTGAAATTGAACAACGGAATCTCTCGAGAAATTCAAATGGTCATAACTTTTCACACGGATGTCCGATTCAGGGCATAATATATCGAGACGCTCGAAATTAACAACGAAAGCTCTCGGGAAATTCAAATGGTCATAACTTTTTACACGGATGTCCGATTCGGGCGCATAATATATCGTGACGCTCGAAATTGAACAACGGAACCTTTCGAGAAATTCAAATGGTCATAACTTTTCACACGGATGCCTGATTCGGGACCATAATATATCGTGACGCTTGAAATGGAACAACGGAAATTCTCGAAAAATTCAAATGGTCATAACTTTTCACACGTATGTCCGATTCAGGGACATAATATATCGAGACGTTCGAAATTGAACAACGGAACCTTTCGAGAAATTCAAATGGTCATAAATTTTCACACGGATGCCTGATTCGGCGCCATAATATATCGTGACGCTCGAAATTGAACAACGGAATCTCTCGAGAAACTCAAATGGTCATAACTTTTCACACGTATGTCCGATTCAGGGACATAATATATCGAGACTTTCGAAATTGAACAACGGAAACTCTCGAGAAATTCAAATGGTCATAACTTTTTACACAGATGTCCGATTCGGGCGCATTATATATCGTGACGCTCGAAATTGAGCAACGGAACCTCTCGAGATATTCAAATGCTCATACCTTTTCACACGGGTGTCCGATTCAGGCGCATAATATATCGAGATGCTCGAAATATAACAACGAAAGCTCTCGAGAAATTCAAATGGTCATAACTTTTTACACGAATGTCCGATTCGGGCGCATAATATATCGCGACGCTCGAAATTGAACAACGGAACCTTTCGAGAAATTCAAATGGTCATAACTTTTCACATGGATGCCTTATTCGGGGCCATAATATATCGTGACGCTTGAAATGAACAACGAATCTCTCGAAAATTCAAATGGTCATAACTTTTCACACGTATGTCGATTCGGGACATAATATATCGAGACGTTCGAAATTGAACAACGGAACCTTCGAGAAATTCAAATGGTCATAAATTTTACACGGATGCCTGATTCCGGGCCATAATATATCGTGACGCTTGAAATTGAACAACGGAATCTCTCGAGAAATTCAAATGGTCATAACTTTTCACACGTATGTCCGATTCAGGGACATAATATATCGAGACGTTCGAAATTGAACAACGGAACCTTCGAGAAATTCAAATGGTCATAATTTTACACGGATGCCTGATTCGGGCCATAATATATCGTGACGCTTGAAATTGAACAACGAATCTCTCGAGAAATTCAAATGGTCATAACTTTTCACACGTATGTCCGATTCAGGGACATAATATATCGAGACGTTCGAAATTGAACAACGGAAACTCTCGAGAAATTCAAATGGTCATAACTTTTACACGGATGTCCGATTCGGGCGCATAATATATCGGACGCTCGAAATTGAACAACGGAACCTCTCGAGAAATTCAAATGGTCATAACTTTTCACACGGATGTCCGATTCGGGCATAATATATCGAGACGCTGAAATTGAACAACGGAAACTCTCGAGAAATTCAAATGGTCATAACTTTTCACACGATGTCCGATTCGGGACATAATATATCGAGACGCTCGAAATTGAACAACGGAACCTCTCGAGAAATTCAAATGGTCATAACTTTTCACACGGATGTCCGATTCAGGGCATAATATATCGAGACGCTCGAAATTGAACAACGAAACTCTCGAGAAATTCAAATGGTCATAACTTTTTACACGAATGTCCGATTCGGGCGCATAATATATCGCGACGCTCGAAATTGAACAACGGATGCCCTCGAGAAATTCCAATGGTCATAACTTTTCACATGGATGCCTGATTCGGGCCATAATATATCGTGACGCTTGAAATGAACAACGAAATCTCTCGAAAATTCAAATGGTCATAACTTTTCACACGTATGTCCGATTCGGGACATAATATATCGAGACGTTCGAAATTGAACAACGGAACCTTTCGAGAAATTCAAATGGTCATAAATTTTACACGGATGCCTGATTCGGTGCCATAATATATAATGACGCTTGAAATTGAACAACGGAATCTCTCGAGAAATTCAAATGGTCATAACTTTTCACACGTATGTCCGATTCAGGGACATAATATATCGAGATGTTCGAAATTGAACAACGGAACCTCTCGAGAAATTCAAATGGTCATAACTTTTCAGACGGATGTACGATTCAGGGGCATAATATATCGTGACGCTTGAAATTGAACAACGAATCTCTCGAGAAATTCAAATGGTCATAACTTTTCACACGTATGTCCGATTCAGGGACATAATATATCGAGACGTTCGAAATTGAACAACGGAAACTCTCGAGAAATTCAAATGGTCATAACTTTTCACACGGATGTCCGATTCGGGGCATAATATATCGGACGCTCGAAATTGAACAACGGAACCTCTCGAGAAATTCAAATGGTCATAACTTTCACACGGATGTCCGATTCGGGCCATAATATATCGGACGCTGAAATTGAACAACGGAAATTCTCGAGAAATTCAAATGGTCATAACTTTTCACACGTATGTCCGATTCAGGGACATAATATATCGAGACGTTCGAAATTGAACAACGGAACCTTCGAGAAATTCAAATGGTCATAATTTTCACACGGATGCCGATTCGGGCCATAATATATCGTGACGCTCGAAATTGAACAACGGAATCTCTCGAGAAATTCAAATGGTCATAACTTTTCACACGATGTCCGATTCAGGGACATAATATATCGAGACGCTCGAAATTGAACAACGGAACCTCTCGAGAAATTCAAATGGTCATAACTTTTCACACGGATGTCCGATTCGGGGCATAATATATCGTGACGCTCGAAATTGAACAACGAACTCTCGAGAAATTCAAATGGTCATAACTTTTCACACGATGTCCGATTCGGGCATAATATATCGAGACGCTCGAAATTGAACAACGGAACCTTTCGAGAAATTCAAATGGTCATAACTTTTCACACGGATGCCTGATTCGGGGCCATAATATATAATGACGCTTGAAATTGAACAACGAAATCTCTCGAGAAATTCAAATGGTCATAACTTTTCACACGTATGTCCGATTCAGGGACATAATATATCGAGACGTTCGAAATTGAACAACGGAACCTCTCGAGAAATTCAAATGGTCATAACTTTTTACACGGATGTCCGATTCGGGCCATAATATATCGTGACGCTCGAAATTGAACAACGGAATCTCTCGAGAAATTCAAATGGTCATAACTTTTCACACGGATGTCCGATTCAGGGACATAATATATCGAGACGCTCGAAATTGAACAACGGAAACTCTCCAGAAATTCAAATGGTCATAACTTTTCACACGATGTCCGATTCGGGCGCATAATATATCGGACGCTCGAAATTGAACAACGGAACCTCTCGAGAAATTCAAATGGTCATAACTTTTCACACGGATGTCCGATTCGGGCCATAATATATCGTGACGCTGAAATTGAACAACGGAAACTCTCGAGAAATTCAAATGGTCATAACTTTTCACACGATGTCCGATTCGGGACATAATATATCGAGACGCTCGAAATTGAACAACGGAACTCTCGAGAAATTCAAATGGTCATAACTTTTCACACGGATGTCCGATTCGGGCATAATATATCGGACTGAAATGAACAACGAACCTCGAGAATTCAAATGGTCATAACTTTTACACGATGTCGATTCGGGCATAATATATCGGACGCTCGAAATTGAACAACGGAAGCTTTCGAGAAATTCAAATGGTCATAATTTTTCACACGGATGTCCGATTCAGGGCATAATATATCGAGACGCTCGAAATTAACAACGAAACTCTCGAGAAATTCAAATGGTCATAACTTTTACACGAATGTCCGATTCGGGCGCATAATATATCGCGACGCTCGAAATTGAACAACGGAACCTTTCGAGAAATTCAAATGGTCATAACTTTTCACATGGATGCCTGATTCGGGGCCATAATATATCGTGACGCTTGAAATGGAACAACGGAATCTCTCGAAAAATTCAAATGGTCATAACTTTTCACACGTATGTCGGATTCTGGGATATAATATATCGAGACGTTCGAAATGGAACAACGGAACCTTTCGAGAAATTCAAATGGTCATAAATTTTGACACGGATGCCTGATTCGGGGCCATAATATATCATGACGCTTGAAATGGAACAACGGAAATTGTCGAAAAATTCAAATGGTCCTAACTTTTCACACGTATGTCCGATTTAGGGACATAATATATCGAGACGTTCGAAATTGAACAACGGAACCTTTCGAGAAATTCAATTGGTCATAAATTTTTACACGGATGCCTGATTCGGGGCCATAATATATAATGACGCTTGAAATTGAACAACGAAATCTCTCGAGAAATTCAAATGGTCATAACGTTTCACACGTATGTCCGATTCAGGGACATAATATATCGAGTCGTTCGAAATTGAACAACGGAAACTCTCGAGAAATTCAAATGGTCATAACTTTTCACACGGATGTCCGATTCGGGCGCATAATATATCGCGACGCTCGAAATTGAACAACGGAACCTCTCGAGAAATTCAAATGGTCATAACTTTTCACACGGATGCCTGATTCGGGCCACAATATATCGTGACGCTAGAAATGGAACAACGGAAATTCTCGAAAATTCAAATGGTCATAACTTTTCACACGTATGTCCGATTCAGGGACATAATATATCGAGACGTTCGAAATTGAACAACGGAACCTTCGAGAAATTCAAATGGTCATAAATTTTCACACGGATGCCTGATTCGGGCCATAATATATCGTGACGCTTGAAATTGAACAACGGAATCTCTCGAGAAATTCAAATGGTCATAACTTTTCACACGTATGTCCGATTCAGGGACATAATATATCGAGACTTTCGAAATTGAACAACGGAAACTCTCGAGAAATTCAAATGGTCATAACTTTTTACACAGATGTCCGATTCGGGCGCATTATATATCGTGACGCTCGAAATTGAGCAACGGAACCTCTCGAGATATTCAAATGCTCATACCTTTTCACACGGGTGTCCGATTCAGGCGCATAATATATCGAGATGCTCGAAATATAACAACGAAAGCTCTCGAGAAATTCAAATGGTCATAACTTTTTACACGAATGTCCGATTCGGGCGCATAATATATCGCGACGCTCGAAATTGAACAACGGAACCTTTCGAGAAATTCAAATGGTCATAACTTTTCACACGGATGCCTGATTCGGAGCCATAATATATAATGACGCTTGAAATTGAACAACGGAATCTCTCGAGAAATTCAAATGGTCATAACTTTTCACACGATGTCGATTCGGGACATAATATATCGAGACGTTCGAAATTGAACAACGGAACCTCTCGAGAAATTCAAATGGTCATAACTTTTACACGGATGCCGATTCGGGCATAATATATCGAGACGCTGAAATTGAACAACGAAACTCTCGAGAAATTCAAATGGTCATAACTTTTACACGATGTCCGATTCGGGCATAATATATCGAGACGCTCGAAATTGAACAACGGAACCTTCGAGAAATTCAAATGGTCATAACTTTTCACACGGATGCCGATTCGGGCCATAATATATCGTGACGCTGAAATGGAACAACGGAATCTCTCGAAAAATTCAAATGGTCATAACTTTTCACACGTATGTCCGATTCAGGGACATAATATATCGAGATGTTCGAAATTGAACAACGGAACCTTTCGAGAAATTCAAATGGTCATAATTTTCACACGGATGCCGATTCGGGCCATAATATATCGTGACGCTTGAAATTGAACAACGGAATCCTCTCGAGAAATTCAAATGGTCATAACTTTTCACACGGATGTCCGATTCAGGGACATAATATATCGAGACGCTCGAAATTGAACAACGAAACTCTCGAGAAATTCAAATGGTCATAACTTTTTACACGGATGTCCGATTCGGGCGCATAATATATCGGACGCTCGAAATTGAACAACGGAACCTCTCGAGAAATTCAAATGGTCATAACTTTTCACACGGATGCCGATTCGGGCCATAATATATCGGACGCTGAAATGAACAACGGAAACTCTCGAAAATTCAAATGGTCATAACTTTTCACACGATGTCCGATTCGGGACATAATATATCGAGACGTTCGAAATTGAACAACGGAACCTTCGAGAAATTCAAATGGTCATAAATTTTCACACGGATGCCTGATTCGGGCCATAATATATCGTGACGCTGAAATTGAACAACGGAATCTCTCGAGAAATTCAAATGGTCATAACTTTTCACACGTATGTCCGATTCAGGGACATAATATATCGAGACGTTCGAAATTGAACAACGGAAACTCTCAAGAAATTCAAATGGTCATAACCTTTTACACGGATGTCCGATTCAGGAGCATTATATATCGTGACGCTCGAAATTGAACAACGGAACCTCTCGAGAATTCAAATGGTCATACTTTTCACACGGATGTCCGATTCAGGGCATAATATATCGAGACGCTCGAAATTGAACAACGAAACTCTCGAGAAATTCAAATGGTCATAACTTTTCACACGATGTCCGATTCGGCGCATAATATATCGGACGCTCGAAATTGAACAACGGAACCTCTCGAGAAATTCAAATGGTCATAACTTTTCACACGGATGTCCGATTCGGGCATAATATATCGAGACGCTGAAATTGAACAACGGAACCTCTCGAGATATTCAATTGGTCATAACTTTTCACACGGATGTCCGATTTGGAGACATAATATATCGAGACGCTCGAAATTGAACAACGGAACCTTCGAGAAATTCAAATGGTCATAACTTTTCACACGGATGTCCGATTCGGGCCATAATATATCGTGACGCTCGAAATTGAACAACGAAACTCTCGAGAAATTCAAATGGTCATAACTTTTCACACGATGTCCGATTCGGGACATAATATATCGAGACGTTCGAAATTGAACAACGGAACCTTCGAGAAATTCAAATGGTCATAACTTTTACACGGATGTCCGATTCGGGCCATAATATATCGTGACGCTTGAAATTGAACAACGGAATCTCTCGAGAAATTCAAATGGTCATAACTTTTCACACGTATGTCCGATTCAGGGACATAATATATCGAGACGTTCGAAATTGAACAACGGAAACTCTCAAGAAATTCAAATGGTCATAACTTTTACACGATGTCCGATTCGGGCATAATATATCGGACGCTCGAAATTGAACAACGGAACCTCTCGAGAAATTCAAATGGTCATAACTTTTCACACGGATGTCCGATTCAGGGACATAATATATCGAGACGCTCGAAATTGAACAACGGAACCTCTCGAGAAATTCAAATGGTCATAACTTTTCACACGATGTCCGATTCGGGCATAATATATCGAGACGCTCGAAATTGAACAACGGAACCTCTCGAGAAATTCAAATGGTCATAACTTTTCACACGGATGTCCGATTCGGGACATAATATATCGAGACGCTGAAATTGAACAACGGAACCTCTCGAGAAATTCAAATGGTCATAACTTTTCACACGGATGTACGATTCAGGGACATAATATATCGAGACGCTTGACATTGAACAACGGATGCCCTCGAGAAATTCCAATGGTCATAACTTTTCACATGGATGTCCGATTAAGGAGCATAATATATCGAGATGCTCGAAATATAACAACGAAAGCTCTCGAGAAATTCAAATGGTCATAACTTTTTACACGATGTCCGATTCGGGCGCATAATATATCGCGACGCTCGAAATTGAACAACGGAACCTTTCGAGAAATTCAAATGGTCATAACTTTTCACACGGATGCCTGATTCGGGACCATAATATATCGTGACGCTGAAATGAACAACGGAAATCTCTCGAAAAATTCAAATGGTCATAACTTTTCACACGTATGTCCGATTCAGGGACATAATATATCGAGACGCTCGAAATTGAACAACGGAACCTTCGAGAAATTCAAATGGTCATAAATTTTACACGGATGCCTGATTCGGGCCATAATATATCGTGACGCTTGAAATTGAACAACGAATCTCTCGAGAAATTCAAATGGTCATAACT
>NW_021144186.1:0-15237 GCF_004193775.1 Glycine soja
ACGCTTGAAATTGAACAACGGAACCTTTCGAGAAATTCAAATGGTCATACCTTTTCACACGTATGTCCGATTCAGGGACATAATATATCGAGACGTTCGAAATTGAATAACGGAAACTCTCGAGAAATTCAAATGGTCATAACTTTTTACACAGATGTCCGATTCGGGCGCATTATATATCGTGACGCTCGAAATTGAACAACGGAACCTCTCGAGATACTCAAATGGTCCTATCTTCTCAAACGGATTTCCGATTTGGAGACATAATATATCGAGACGCTGGAAATTGAACAATGGAACCGCTCGAGAAATTCAAATGGTCATAACCTTTCACACGAATGTCCGATTCAGGCGCATAATATATCGAGACGCTCGAAATTGAACAAAGGAGGCTCTCGAGAAATTCAAATGGTCATAACTTATCACACGGATGTCCGATTCGGGGACATAATATATCGAGACGTTCAAAATTGAACAACGGAACCTCTCGAGATATTCAAATGCTCATACCTTTTCAGACGGGTGTCCGATTCAGGCGCATAATATATCGAGACGCTCGAAATTGAACAACGAAACCTCTCGAGAAATTCAAATGGTCATAACTTTTCAAATGGGTGTCCGACTCGGCGTCATAATATATCGAGACGCTCGAAATTGAACAACGGAAGCTCTCGAGAAATTTAAATGGTCATAACTATTCACACGAATGTCCGATTTAGGGACTTAATATATCGAGACGCTGGAAATTGAACAACGGAACCTCTCGAGAAATTCAAAAGGTCATAACTTTTCAGACGGATGTACGATTCAGGGACATAATATATCGAGACGCTTGACATTGAACAACGGATGCCCTCGAGAAATTCCAATGGTCATAACTTTTCACATGGATGTCCGATTAAGGAGCATAATATATCGAGATGCTCGAAATATAAAAACGAAAGCTCTCGAGATATTCGAATGGTCATAACTTTTTACACGAATGTCCGATTCGGGCGCATTATATATCGTGACGCTCGAAATTGAACAACGGAACCTTTCGAGAAATTCAAATGGTCATAACTTTTCACATGGATGTCCGATTCGGGCGCATTATATATCTTGACGCTCGAAATTGAACAACGGAATCTCTCGAGAAATTCAAATGGTCATAACTTTTCACACGTATGTCCGATTCAGGGACATAATATATCGAGTCGTTCGAAATTGAACAACGGAACCTTTCGAGAAATTCAAATGGTCATAAATTTTCACACGGATGCCTGATTCGGGGCCATAATATATCGTGACGCTTGAAATTGAACAACGGAATCTCTCGAGAAATTCAAATGGTCATAACTTTTCACACGTATGTCCGATTCAGGGACATAATATATCGAGACGTTTTAAATTGAACAAAAGAACCTTTCGAGAAATTCAAATGGTCATAAATTTTCACACGGATGCCTGATTCGGGGCCATAATATATCGTGACGCTTGAAATTGAACAACGGAATCTCTCGAGAAATTCAAATGGTCATAACTTTTCACACGTATGTCCGATTCAGGGACATAATATATCGAGACGTTCGAAATTGAACAACGGAAACTCTCGAGAAATTCAAATGGTCATAACTTTTTACACAGATGTCCGATTCGCGCGCATTATATATCGTGACGCTCGGAATTGAACAACGGAACCTCTCGAGATATTCAAATGGTCCTATCTTCTCAAACGGATGTCCGATTTGGAGACATAATATATCCAAACGCTGGAAATTGAACAACGAAACCTCTCGAGAAATTCAAATAATCATAATTTTTCACACGGATGTACGATTCAAGGACATAATGTATCGCGACGCTTGAAATTAAACAACGGAACCTTTCGAGAAATTCAAATGGTCATACCTTTTCACACGTATGTCCGATTCAGGGACATAATATATCGAGACGTTCGAAATTGAATAACGGAAACTCTCGAGAAATTCAAATGGTCATAACTTTTTACACAGATTGATGCAATCCTACCCCGCAAGGGCATTGGATAGAAAAAAATCCAAGTAGATTGGGCCAGAGATGCAAGAGAAGGCCCTAGGGTTCTTATGAGCCTTAGGGTAGATTTCGGGCCCATGGGCTAAGTACGAGCCCACTTATCTTTGTAAATATTAGATTAAGGTTTCATTATTTGTGAGCCTTGTATTTAGGGATCCATAATGTAGGTAGGGTACCCTAGAAATATAGGATTTTTCAGCCCTTGTATTTTAGGGCACCTAGATTAGTTTTTGTATTAGGGGTAGTTTTGTAATTTCACATGCACTAAGTGGATATTTGATGTGTGTGGTTGGAAATAAATTTAATTGAATTGGTAGAAGCCCAATCCAATTAAATTTTAGAGGGGGGGGGTGAGCATTTGCTTACTACACCCCATTGCCACATCATATAGTCACACTTTGTGCATGTCCTTCATGCTTTTCATGCCTCATGACACCTAAGCACACTTAGTGGAGAATCTTGGAATTGATCTTGGATTAGTGGGCTGAACCATAACTAAAATTCACTAATCATAATTAGTGAAATTTTGGCTCCAAAGTTTGGCTCCACAAATTCAATTTCAAATTCAAGTGAAATTTGAATTTCCCTCCAATTTTGTGTGACACTTAGGCTATAAATAGAGGTCATGTGTGTGCATTTTTTTGGAACTTTGATCATTTGAATGTTAAACTTCAGATTTCAAAGCTCATTTAGAGCACAAAATTTCGTGCTCTTCTCTCCCTCTCCCTTCATTCATCTCCTTCTTCCTCCAAGCTCTTATCCATGGCCTCCTATGGTGGTGAGCTTCTTCTAGACTCATCTTCTCCTTGAAGTGGCGTCGCCTCTCTCTCTTCCTTCTCCATTCCGCTGCCATTTATCTTCCAAGAAGCAAATGAATCCATTGATGAAGAAGATCCTAGGCCTAGAAGCTCCAATGGAGCTTGCATCATGTGGTATCAGAGCATCTTCATCTATGTGATGTTCGTTTCTTCCTCTATCTTTTTGTTCGGTGAATTTTCTTTAATTCCTTGTTCTTCATCTTATTCTCCATGTATATCCTCCATTGTCTTGTGGTTTGGTGCTGTTTAGAGTAGATTCAAAAAAAAAATAAACCGATTAAATCTTAGATCTACACTTGTTCTTGCATTTCTATAGTTCAAAATTTGTAGATCTACTCTTGAATCTTGTTTTTGTGTTGATTTTAGGTTCTATCAATTTTCATTCATAATATTCTTGTGCTGAACCTTTAGATCTAAATTTTGTTCCAAAATATTGATTAGAAAAAAAAAACACAAAAATCTAAGTGTAAATCACTTAATCCATGTTGTCTTAGAGTCATGTTTAGTCATAGTAATTGTCACATTATGTTCTAAGTTTGTGTTGAATTTTATTTTGTTAATTGAATTCTAGATACATTTGTTCATGTATTCTTGTCATTCTTAGCCTATCTTTTGAATTTTGAGTCTAATTCATGCATGTTATTTAGTTCATAACATGTTCTAAATCAATTCCTAGAAGTAGTCTTGTTCTTGAACTTTTTTTTTGCTTTCTAAGTTTCCTACATGATGCCTATGATGAAGTTGAGTTGTGGTGCTGAGTTGTGGCTGGATTTGTGAATCAAAATAAGTCTTAAGCTCTCTTTAATTGTGTTATTCAAGATAATTGAGCATAAGCAAACACAAATTGTAACTATCCAAGCCTTAAGCAACATAAACACTACTCTTGATTTCTAGGTTGAAATCGCTGGTGCTGGCAGCTTGAACATACGAACTTGTATAAATTACTGGGAATTGGTCACTACGTTTTTTGAGCTGAAAATTTTACTGAATTTTCTAGACATCTGGACCAAAATTATAAAAAAAGAACCAAGCTATTTGGATTAAAGGAAAAAATAATAAAAATCTCACAAGTTGGAATAAAAATCAGTGTCCAGGGAAAAAAAAGAAAAGTGAAAGGAAAGTGTGTTTGTTGTTTTGGCTCAAAATTTGTTCTATAATCGGTGCCTATTTTATACCAATCCTAGTTCTGAAATTTCAATTGAAAATTATTGTGAAAACAAGTGCCAAAACTAGAGGTTTCTTGAGTCTTTTTTTTTTTAGAGTTTTTCTACTCTACTCTAGAGCCATTCTAGGTTTCTCTTTGAGTCCTAGCTTGCTTTTTTGTGCTTTTCATTGCTTTAATTGTTGAATAATCCTTGGAAATTTGTCTTGTTAAAACTCTATTGGTTTAGCTTTCATTTCATTTTTTTTTGGTCTTTGGTTATTGCTTGTCTCTTTGTTTCCTTGCTTGTGAGTTGCCATATAGGGAATTGGAAAGGAGGATTGGTGCCATATCTTGAAGAATTTGAGTCAAGAAGCAAGGGGCCAACCACCTTAAGAGCTATTGGACTAAGAAGCACTCCAAATTGAGTGAAACACTAAAGAGAGAATAGCCACCACAATTGAGGACTTTTTTCTTTGTAATTTTGTAATTGGCAATTTGCTTTGCTTTCAAATTTTGTAACAAAAAGGTCTTTCATTGGAAGTAAGTTGGGAGCCTCCGCTAGGTCACCCTACTTCCATTTGTGTGTAATAATATTAGGCAATTTTCCCTTAGGATAGTGAGTGTTTTGTTGGGAACCTTAAATGAGGTCATCCAAACACTCTTAGGATCCGCCTAGTTTGCATTTCTTGCACTTTAATTTCTTGCTTACTTTCATAGCTTATTTCCTTTACCTCCATTGTCAAACCGCCTAGATAGCTTTCCTTTTACCAATTAGTTTTTACCTTATCTTTCACACCTTTTTTAGTGTTTATTTTGGCTAGTTTCAACCATAGTTTCTTTTACCTTTTTTTCAAACCCCCAACAAGAAAGAACCATAACTTAGGAACCAACATGAGTCTTCATTCTTCATCTAGTGTTAATGGTGAGGGTTCTACTCCTAAGGACCCCTTGTATAAGATATTAGATGAGTTGAGATCCCTTAAGTTGTGGAGAGAAAAAAAAGAGAGAAAAGATAAAGGTAAAAAAAGAGTGGAAGAAATAAGTCAAGATGAAAGAGAGAAAATAAGAGAGGAAGAAAGAAGAAAAATAATGAAAGAAATGAAAAGAGAAAAACATGTCTCCTATAGTAGTCATAACTCTTGCAAGAGCCTAAGTGAAGAACTTCGTGACTATTATGAAGGAAGGCATAGGTCACATCTTAGACCTCACTCCCATAGGAGAGAAAATGAAAGAAAGCCTCAAGAGGTTAACATTAAACTCCCATACTTCCATGGGAAGGACAATGTAGAGGCTAATTTAGATTGGGAAATAAGGGTAGAGCAACAACTTAAAAGGAAGTCTACTTCAAAATCTTATGGCTCTCACTCTTATCCAAAGAAAGACCAAGGTCAAGGAATCTTAGGGGTGAGACCTTCTAAGCCCAAAGATGATAAGGGGAAGACAATAGAAAAGCAACCCCTTAAGACTAGTATGCAAGAGAAGACTAGCTCCATGAAGTGCTTTAAATGTCTTGGAAGAGGACACATTACTTCTCAATGCCCCACCAAGAAAACCATGATTATGAGGGGCCAAGACATTTATAGTAGCCAAGATGAGGCTACTACTTCACCTTCCTCTAGTAAAAGTGAAGAAGCAAAAGGGGAAGAATCTAGTGAAGAGATCTACCCCCAAGAAGAAGGACAACCTTTAATGGTTAAGGAGGAGTGTAAGGAGGTAAGTGTCTCCTCCAAGAGGTTAGCTAAGAAGGAAAGACATTTTGAAATAAAGACAAATATTAAAGAAATTTCCCTTCTTAGACAACCTCCACATTTTCTCCTTTGTAAAAAGACACTTGTTAGCATTGCCACATCTCTTAGGCTTGAGTTTATTCCTCAAGTAAAGGAGTTGTTGGATGAGGGTTTGGTTCACAAGAGCTTAAATCCTTGTGCTTTGTTGGTGCCCAAAATAGGTATTATTAGGCACCAAATCCCTAAAATAGGTGGTATGATGAATGCTTTGGGTGGTGCAACACTCATTTGTAAAATCACTCGTGCACCCAACATCTTCATGATTTGTGTACATAGGGACTCATTAGGTAGGTTTGTTCTTATTTTTAGTTTCAATACAAACTTAGGTACTCATATGGGACACCTTAGGTTTGTCATACTTTTTGGTAGGAATAATCAACATGAAAATACAGAAAAAGGTATGTTCTATTGCTTTACTTTTCTTAATTTTTTAAATTGTGATCAAGGGGTTCCCATGAACCCTAAGAGAATAAAAGTCATTCCTGAGCGGCCCGCTCCACCAAGTGTAAGAAAAATTTGGGGCTTCCATGACTTAACAAACTTTTACAAAAGGTTTGCCCCATATTTTTCTATACTTGTAGCACCACTCATTGACTTGGTGAGGAACCATGTTTCTTCATGGGAAGATGCCCAGGAAATGAGTTTTCAGACCTTACCTTACTTCAACATACTAAACACCACTAATACATATGTTTTTGTTCTTTTTACAGGTGTTGAGGAAAAAAGCCCAGAGTTTCAAGAACCTCGGGATTTGAGGTCAAATCCTTTTCAAGGGGGAGGGAATGATGCAATCCTACCCCGCAAGGGCATTGGATAGAAAAAAATCCAAGTAGATTGGGCCAGAGATGCAAGAGAAGGCCCTAGGGTTCTTATGAGCCTTAGGGTAGATTTCGGGCCCATGGGCTAAGTACGAGCCCACTTATCTTTGTAAATATTAGATTAAGGTTTCATTATTTGTGAGCCTTGTATTTAGGGCTCCATAATGTAGGTAGGGTACCCTAGAAATATAGGATTTTTCAGCCCTTGTATTTTAGGGCACCTAGACTAGTTTTTGTATTAGGGGTAGTTTTGTAATTTCACATGCACTAAGTGGATATTTGATGTGTGTGGTTGGAAATAAATTTAATTGAATTGGTAGAAGCCCAATCCAATTAAATTTTAGAGGGGGGGGTGAGCATTTGCTTACTACACCCCATTGCAACATCATATAGTCACACTTTGTGCATGTCCTTCATGCTTTTCATGCCTCATGACACCTAAGCACACTTAGTGGAGAATCTTGGAATTGATCTTGGATTAATGGGCTGAACCATAACTAAAATTCACTAATCATAATTAGTGAAATTTTGGCTCCAAAGTTTGGCTCCACAAATTCAATTTCAAATTCAAGTGAAATTTGAATTTCCCTCCAATTTTGTGTGACACTTAGGCTATAAATAGAGGTCATGTGTGTGCATTTTTTTGGAACTTTGATCATTTGAATATTAAACTTCAGATTTCAAAGCTCATTTAGAGCACACAATTTCGTGCTCTTCTCTCCCTCTCCCTTCATTCATCTCCTTCTTCCTCCAAGCTCTTATCCATGACCTCCTATGGTGGTGAGCTTCTTCTAGACTCATCTTCTCCTTGAAGTGGCGTCTCCTCTCTCTCTCCCTTTCTCCATTCAGCTGCCATTCATCTTTCAAGAAGCAAAGGAATCCATTGATGAAGAAGATCCTAGGCCTACAAGCTCCAATGGAGCTTGCATCACAGATGTCCGATTCGGGCGCATTATATATCGTGACGCTCGAAATTGAACAACGGAACCTCTCGAGATACTCAAATGGTCCTATCTTCTCAAACGGATTTCCGATTTGGAGACATAATATATCGAGACGCTGGAAATTTAACAATGGAACCGCTCGAGAAATTCAAATGGTCTTAACCTTTAACACGAATGTCCGATTCAGGCGCATAATATATCGAGACGCTCGAAATTGAACAAAGGAGGCTCTCGAGAAATTCAAATGGTCATAACTTATCACACGGATGTCCGATTCGGGGACATAATATATCGAGACGTTCAAAATTGAACAACGGAACCTCTCGAGATATTCAAATGCTCATACCTTTTCAGACGGGTGTCCGATTCAGGCGCATAATATATCGAGACGCTCGAAATTGAACAACGAAACCTCTCGAGAAATTCAAATGGTCATAACTTTTCAAATGGGTGTCCGACTCGGCGTCATAATATATCGAGACGCTCGAAATTGAACAACGGAAGCTCTTGAGAAATTTAAATGGTCATAACTATTCACACGAATGTCCGATTTAGGGACTTAATTTATTGAGACGCTGGAAATTGAACAACGGAACCTCTCGAGAAATTCAAATGGTCATAACTTTTCAGACGGATGTACGATTCAGGGACATAATATATCGAGACGCTTGACATTGAACAACGGATGCCCTCGAGAAATTCCAATGGTCATAACTTTTCACATGGATGTCCGATTAAGGAGCATAATATATCGAGATGCTCGAAATATAAAAACGAAAGCTCTGGAGATATTCAAATGGTCATAACTTTTCACACGGATGCCTGATTCGGGCCCACAATATATCGTGACGCTAGAAATGGAACAACGGAAATTCTCGAAAAATTCAAATGGTCATAACTTTTCACACGTATGTCCGATTCAGGAACATAATATATCGAGACGTTCGAAATTGAACAACGAAACCTTTCGAGAAATTCAAATGGTCATAAATTTTCCCACGGATGCCTGATTCGGCGCCATAATATATCGAGACGCTGGAAATTGAACAATGGAACGTCTCGAGAAATTCAAATAATCATAACTTTTCACACGGATGTACGATTCAGGGACATAATATATCGAGACGCTTGAAATTGAACAACGGATGCCCTCGAGAAATTCCAATGGTCATAACTTTTCACATGGATGTCCGATTAAGGAGCATAATATATCGAGATGCTCGAAATATAACAACGAAAGCTCATGAGATATTCAAATGGTCATAACTTTTTACACGAATGTCCGATTCGGGCGCATAATATATCGCGACGCTTGAAATTGAACAACGGAACCTTTCGAGAAATTCAAATGGTCATAACTTTTCACATGGATGTCCGATTCGGGCGCATTATATATCGTGACGCTCGAAATTGAACAACGGAAACTTTCGAGAAATTCAAATGGTCATAAATTTTCACACGTATGTCCGATTCAGGGACATAATATATCGAGTCGTTCGAAATTGAACAACGGAACCTTTCGAGAAATTCAAATGGTCATAAATTTTCACACGGATGCCTGATTCGGGGCCATAATATATCGTGACGCTTGAAATTGAACAACGGAATCTCTCGAGAAATTCAAATGGTCATAACTTTTCACACGTATGTCCGATTCAGGGACATAATATATCGAGTCGTTCGAAATTGAACAACGGAAACTTTCGAGAAATTCAAATGTTCATAAATTTTCACACGGATGCCTGATTCGGGGCCATAATATATCGTGACGCTTGAAATTGAACAACGAAATCTCTTGAGAAATTCAAATGGTCATAACATTTCACACGTATGTCCGATTTAGGGACATAATATATCGAGACGTTCGAAATTGAACAACGGAAACTCTCGAGAAATTCAAATGGTCATAACTTTTCAAATGGGTGTCCGACTCGGCGTCATAATATATCGAGACTCTCGAAATTAAACAACGGAACCTCTCGAGAAATTCAAATGGTCATAACTTTTCACACGGATGCCTCATTCAGGGCCACAATATATCGTGACGCTAGAAATGGAACAACGGAAATTCTCGAAAAATTCAAATGGTCATAACTTTTCACACGTATTTCCGATTCAGGGACATAGCATATCGAGACTTTCGAAATTGAACAACGGAACCTTTCGAGAAATTCAAATGTTCATAAATTTTCACTCGGATGCCTGATTCGGGGCCATAATATATCGTGATGCTTGAAATTGAACAACGGAATCTCTCGAAAAATTCAAATGGTCATAACGTTTCACACGTATGTCCGATTCAGGGACATAGCATATCGAGACGTTCGAAATTGAACATCGGAAACTCTCGAGAAATTCAAATGGTCATAACTTTTTACACAGATGTCCGGTTCGCACGCATTATATATCGTGACGCTCGGAATTGAACAACGGAACCTCTCGAGATATTCAAATGGTCCTATCTTCTCAAACGGATGTCTGATTTGGAGACATAATATATCCAAACGCTGGAAATTGAACTACGAAACCTCTCGAGAAATTCAAATAATCATAATTTTTCACACGGATGTACGATTAAGGGACATAATATATCGCGACGCTTGAAATTGAACAACGGAATCTCTCGAGAAATTCAAATGGTCATAACTTTTCACACGTATGTCCGATTCAGGGACATAATATATCGAGACGTTTGAAATTGAACAACGGAAACTCTCGAGAAATTCAAATGGTCATAACTTTTTACATAGATGTCCGATTCGCGCGCATTATATATCGTGACTCTCGGAATTGAACAACGGAATCTTTCGAGAAATTCAAATGGTCATAACCTTTCACATGGATGTCCGATTCGGGCGCATTATATATCGTGACGCTCGAAATTGAACAACGGAATCTCTCGAGAAATTCAAATGGTCATAACTTTTCACACGGGTGTCCGATTCAGGCGCATAATATATCGAGACGCTCGAAATTGAACAACGAAACCTCTCGAGAAATTCAAATGGTCATAACTTTTCAAATGGGTGTCCGACTTGGCGTCATAATATATCGAGACTCTCGAAATTAAACAACGGAACCTCTCGAGAAATTCAAATGGTCATAACTTTTCACACGGATGCCTCATTCAGGGCCACAATATATCGTGACGCTAGAAATGGAACAACGGAAATTCTCGAAAAATTCAAATGGTCATAACTTTTCACACGTATGTCCGATTCAGGGACATAGCATATCGAGACTTTCGAAATTGAACAGCGCAACCTTTCGAGAAATTCAAATGGTCATAAATTTTCACACGGATGCCTGATTCGGGGCCATAATATATCGTGACGCTTGAAATTGAAAAACGGAATCTCTCGAGAAATTCAAATGGTCATAACTTTTCACATGTATGTCCGATTCAGGGACATAATATATCGAGACGTTCGAAATTGAACAACGGAAACTCTCGAGAAATTCAAATGGTCATAACTTTTCATATGGATGTCCGATTCGGGCGCATTATATATCATGACGCTCGAAATTGAACAACGGAATCTCTCGAGAAATTCAAATGGTCATAACTTTTCACACGGGTGTCCGATTCAGGCGCATAATATATCGAGACGCTCGAAATTGAACAACGAAACCTCTCGAGAAATTCAAATGGTCATAACTTTTCAAATGGGTGTCCGACTCGGCGTCATAATATATCGAGACTCTCGAAATTAAACAACGGAACCTCTCGAGAAATTCAAATGGTCATAACTTTTCACACGTATGTCCGATTCAGGGACATAGCATATCGAGACTTTCGAAATTGAACAACGGAACCTTTCGACAAATTCAAATGTTCATAAATTTTCACACGGATGCCAGATTCGGGGCCATAATATATCGTGACGCTTGAAATTGAACAACGGAATCTCTCGAGAAATTCAAATGGTCATAACTTTTCACATGCATGTCCGATTCAGGGACATAATATATCGAGACATTCGAAATTGAACAACGGAAACTCTCGAGAAATTCAAATGGTCATAACTTTTTACACAGATGTCCGGTTCGCACGCATTATATATCGTGACGCTCGGAATTGAACAACGGAACCTCTCGAGATATTCAAATGGTCCTATCTTCTCAAACGGATGTCTGATTTGGAGACATAATATATCCAAACGCTGGAAATTGAACAACGAAACCTCTCGAGAAATTCAAATAATCATAATTTTTCACACGGATGTACGATTCAGGGACATAATATATCGCGACGCTTGAAATTGAACAACGGAACCTTTCGAGAAATTCAAATGGTCATAACTTTTCACATGGATGTCCGATTCGGGCGCATTATATATCATGACGCTCGAAATTGAACAACGGAATCTCTCGAGAAATTCAAATGGTCATAACTTTTCACACGGGTGTCCGATTCAGGCGCATAATATATCGAGACGCTCGAAATTGAACAACGAAACCTCTCGAGAAATTCAAATGGTCATAACTTTTCAAATGGGTGTGCGACTCGGCGTCATAATATATCGAGACTCTCGAAATTAAACAGCGGAACCTCTCGAGAAATTCAAATGGTCATAACTTTTCCCACGGATGCCTCATTCAGGGCCACAATATATCGTGACGCTAGAAATGGAACAACGGAAATTCTCGAAAAATTCAAATGGTCATAACTTTTCACACGCATGTCCGATTCAGGGACATAGCATATCGAGACTTTCGAAATTGAACAACGAAACCTTTCGAGAAATTCAAATGTTCATAAATTTTCACTCGGATGCCTGATTCGGGGCCGTAATATATCGTGACGCTTGAAATTGAACAACGGAATCTCTCGAGAAATTCAAATGGTCATAACTTTTCACACGTATGTCCGATTCAGGGACATAATATATCGAGACGTTCGAAATTGAACAACGGAAACTCTCGAGAAATTCAAATGGTCATAACTTTTTACACAGATGTCCGATTCGCGCGCATTATATATCGTGACGCTCGGAATTGAACAACGGAACCTTTCGAGAAATTCAAATGGTCATAACTTTTCACATGGATGTCCGATTCGGGCGCATTATATATCGTGACGCTCGAAATTGAACAACGGAATCTCTCGAGAAATTCAAATGGTCATAACTTTTCACACGTATGTCCGATTCAGGGACATAATATATCGAGACGTTCGAAATTGAACAACGGAAACTCTCGAGAAATTCAAATGGTCATAACTTTTTACACAGATGTTCGATTCGCGCGCATTATATATCGTGACGCTCGGAATTGAACAACGGAACCTTTCGAGAAATTCAAATGGTCATAACTTTTCACATGGATGTCCGATTCGGGCGCATTATATATCGTGACGCTCGAAATTGAACAACGGAATCTCTCGAGAAATTCAAATGGTCATAACTGTTCGCACGGGTGTCCGATTCAGGCGCATAATCTATCGAGACGCTCGAAATTGAACAACGAAACCTCTCGAGAAATTCAAATGGTCATAACTTTTCAAATGGGTGTCTGACTCGGCGTCATAATATATCGAGACTCTCGAAATTAAACAACGGAACCTCTCGAGAAATTCAAATGGTCATAACTTTTCACACGGATGCCTCATTCAGGGCCACAATATATCGTGACGCTAGAAATGGAACAACGGAAATTCTCGAAAAATTCAAATGGTCATAACTTTTCACACGTATGTCCGATTCAGGGACATAACATATCGAGACGTTGAAAATTGAACAACGGAACCTTTCGAGAAATTCAAATGTTCATAAATTTTAACTCGGATGCCTGATTCGGGGCCATAATATATCGTGACGCTTGAAATTGAACAACGAAATCTCTCGAGAAATTCAAATGGTCATAACTTTTCACACGTATGTTCGATTTAGGGACATAATATATCGAGACGTTCGAAATTGAACAACGAAAGCTCTCGAGAAATTCAAATGGTCATAACTTTTTACACGGATGTCCGATTCGGGCGCATAATATATCGCGATGCTCGAAATTGAACAACGGAACCTCCCGAGAAATTCAAATGGTCATAACTTTTCACACGGATGCCTCATTCGGGGCCACAATATATCGTGACGCTAGAAATGGAACAACGGAAATTCTCGAAAAATTCAAATGGTCATAAATTTCACACGTATGTCCGATTCAGGGACATAGCATATCGAGACTTTCGAAATTGAACAACGGAACCTTTCGAGAAATTCAAATGTTCATAAATTTTCACTCGGATGCCTGATTCGGGCCATAATATATCGTGACGCTTGAAATTGAACAACGGAATCTCTCGAGAAATTCAAATGGTCATAACTTTTCACACGTATGTCCGATTTAGGGACATAATATATCGAGACGTTCGAAATTGAACAACGAAAGCTCTCGAGAAATTCAAATGGTCATAACTTTTTACACGGATGTCCGATTCGGGCGCATAATATATCGCGACGCTCGAAATTGAACAACGGAACCTCCCGAGAAATTCAAATGGTCATAACTTTTCACACGGATGCCTCATTCGGGGCCACAATATATCGTGACGCTAGAAATAGAACAGCGGAAATTCTTGAAAAATTCAAATGGTCATAAATTTCACACGTATGTCCGATTCAGGGACATAGCATATCGAGACTTTCGAAATTGAACAACGGAACCTTTCGAGAAATTCAAATGTTCATAAATTTTCACTCGGATGCCTGATTCGGGGCCATAATATATCGTGACGCTTGAAATTGAACAACGGAATCTCTCGAGAAATTCAAATGGTCATAACTTTTCACACGTATGTCCGGTTTAGGGACATAATATATCGAGACGTTCGAAATTGAACAACGAAAGCTCTCGAGAAAATCAAATGGTCATAACTTTTTACACGGATGTCCGATTCGGGCGCATAATATATTGCAACGCTCGAAATTGAACAACGGAACCTTTCGAGAAATTCAAATGGTCATAACTTTTCACACGGATGCCTGATTCAGGGCCATAATATATCGTGACGCTTGAAATGGAACAACGAAAATTCTCGAAAAATTCAAATGGTCATAACTTTTCACACGTATGTCCGATTCGGGCGCATAATATATTGCAACGCTCGAAATTGAACAACGGAACCTTTCGAGAAATTCAAATGTTCATAAATTTTAACTCGGATGCCTGATTCGGGGCCATAATATATCGTGACGCTTGAAATTGAACAACGAAATCTCTCGAGAAATTCAAATGGTCATAACTTTTCACACGTATGTTCGATTTAGGGACATAATATATCGAGACGTTCGAAATTGAACAACGAAAGCTCTCGAGAAATTCAAATGGTCATAACTTTTTACACGGATGTCCGATTCGGGCGCATAATATATCGCGACGCTCGAAATTGAACAACGGAACCTCCCGAGAAATTCAAATGGTCATAACTTTTCACACGGATGCCTCATTCGGGGCCACAATATATCGTGACGCTAGAAATGGAACAGCGGAAATTCTCGAAAAATTCAAATGGTCATAAATTTCACACGTATGTCCGATTTAGGGACATAGCATATCGAGACTTTCGAAATTGAACAACGGAACCTTTCGAGAAATTCAAATGTTCATAAATTTTCACTCGGATGCCTGATTCGGGGCCATAATATATCGTGACGCTTGAAATTGAACAACGGAATCTCTCGAGAAATTCAA
>NW_021144187.1:0-28622 GCF_004193775.1 Glycine soja
GAGAAATTAAAATGGTCATAACTTTTCATACGGATCTCCGGTTCAGGTGCATAATATATCGAGACATTGGTTATTGAACAACGGCTGCTCTCGAGAAATTCAAATGGTCATAAATTTTCCCTCGGATGTCCGATTCAAGCGCATAATATATCGAGACGCTTGAAATTGAACAACGGAAGCTCTCGAGAAATTAAAATGGTCATAACTTTACACACGGAGGTCCGATTCAGGCAAATCACATGTCGAGACGCTCGAAATTGAACAACGGAAGTTGACGAGAAATTCAAATGGTCATAACTTTTCACACGGAGGTCCGATTCAGGTGCATAATATATCGAGACATTGGTTATTGAACAATGGAAGCTCCCGGGAAATTAAAATATTCATTACTTTTCACTCGGATGTCTGATTCAGGCACATCCGATATTGAGATGCTCGAAATTGAACAACGGAAGCTCTCGAGAAATTCAAATGGTCATACCTTTTTACACTGAGGTCCAATTCAAGCACATCACATATCGAGACGCTCCAAATTTAACAACGTAAGCTCTCGAGAAATTAAAATGGTCATAACTTTTCATACGGATGTCCGATTCAGGTGCATAATATATCGAGACGTTGGTTATTGAACAACGGATGCTCTCGAGAATTTCAAATGGTCATAAATTTTCACTCGGATGTCCGATTCAAGTGCATAATATATCGAGACGCTCGAAATTGAACAACGGAAGCTCTCGAGAAATTAAAATGGTCATAACTTTTCACACGGAGGTCCGATTCAGGTGCATAATATATCGAGACATTGGTTATTGAACAATGGAAGCTCCCGGGAAATTAAAATATTCATTACTTTTCACTCGGATTTCCTATTCAGGTGCATAATATATTGAGACGTTCGTATTTGAACACCGGATGCTCTCGAGAAATTCAAATGGTCATAACTTTTCACACGGAGGTCCAATTCAGGCACATCACATGTCGAGACGCTTGAAATTGAACAACGTAAGCTCTGCAGGAATTCAAATGGTCATAACTTTTCACACGGAGGTCCGATTCAGGCGCATCATATATCGATACGCTCGAATTTGAACTGCGGAAGCTCTCGAGAAATTTAAATGGTCATAACTTTACACTCGGATTTCCGATTCAGGTGCATTATATATGAAGACGTTCGTAATTGAACAACGGATGCTCTCGAGAAATTCAAATGGTCATAACTTTTAACGCGGATGTCCGATTCAGGCGCATAATATATCGAGACCCTCGAAATTGAACAACGGATGGTGTCGAAAAATTAAAATTGTCATAACTTTACACACGGAGGTCCAATTCAGGCACATCACATGTCGAGACGTTCGAAATTGAACAACTGAAGCTCTCGAGAAATTAAAATGGTCATAACTTTTAACTCGGATGTCCGATTCAGGCGCATCATATATCGAGACGCTCGAAATTGAACAATAGAAGCTCTCGAGAAATTAAAATGGTCATAACTTTTCACTCAGATATATGATTCAGGTGCATAATATATGGAGACGTTCGTATTTGAACACCGGATGCTCTCGAGAAATTCAAATGGTCATAACTTTTCACACGGAGGTCCGATTCAGGCACATCACATGTCGAGACGCTCGAAATTGAACAACGGAAGCTCTCGAGAAATTAAAATGGTCATAACTTTACACACGGAGGTCCGATTTAGGCAAATCACATGTCGAGACGCTCGAAATTGAACAACGGAACCTGACGAGAAATTCAAATGGTCATAACTTTTCACACAGAGGTCCGATTCAGGTGCATAATATATCGAGACATTGGTTATTGAACAACGGAAGCTCTCGAGAAATTGAAATGGTCATAACTTTTCACTCGGATGTCTGATTCAGGCGCATAATATATCAAGACCCTCGATATTGAACAACGGTAGCTCTCGAGAAATTAAAATGGTCATAACTTTTCATACGGATGTCCGATTCAGGTGCATAATATATCGAGACGTTGGTTATTGAGCAACGGATGCTCTCAAGAATTTCAAATGGTCATAAATTTTCACTCGGATGTCCGATTCAAGTGCATAATATATCGAGACGCTCGAAATTGAACAACGGATGGTCTCGACAAATTCAAATTGTCATAACTTTACACACGGAGGTCCAATTCAGGCACATCACATGTCGAGACATTCGAAATTGAACAACGGAAGCTGACGAGAAATTCAAATGGTCATAACTTTTCACACAGAGGTCCGATTCAGGCGCATCATATATCGAGACACTCGAAATTGAACAACGGAAGCTCTCGAGAAATTGAAATGGTCATAACTTTTCAATCGGATGTCCGATTCAGGCGCATAATATATTGAGACGCTCAATATTGAACAACCGAAGCTCTCGAGAAATTAAAATGGTCATAACTTTTCACTCGGATGTCCGATTCAGGCGCATCATATATCGAGACGCTCAAAATTGAACAATAGAAGCTCTCGAGAAATTAAAATGGTCATAACTTTTCACTCGGATATATGATTCAGTTGCATAATATATGGAGATGTTCGTATTTGAACACCGGATGCTCTCGAGAAATTCAAATGGTCATAACTTTTCACACGGAGGTCCGATTCAGGCACATCACATGTCGAGACGCTCGAAATTGAACAACGTAAGCTCTCGAGAAATTAAAATGGTCATAACTTTACACACGGAGGTCCGATTTAGGCACATCACATGTCGAGACGCTCGAAATTGAACAACGGAAGCTGACGAGAAATTCAAATGGTCATAACTGTTCACACGGAGGTCCGATTCAGGTGCATAATATATCGAGACATTGGTTATTGAACAACGAAAGCTCTCGAGAAATTGAAATGGTCATAACTTTTCACTCGGATGTCTGATTCAGGCGCATAATATATCAAGACGCTCGATATTGAACAACGGAAGCTCTCGAGAAATTAAAATGGTCATAACTTTTCATACGGATATCCGGTTCAGGTGCATAATATATCGAGACATTGGTTATTGAAAAACGGGTGCACTCGAGAAATTCAAATGGTCATAAATTTTCCCTCGGATGTCCGATTAGAGCGCATAATATATCGAGACGCTCGAAATTGAACAACAAAAGCTCTCGAGAAATTGAAATGGTCATACCTTTTCACTCGGATGTCCGATTCAGGCGCATAATATATCGAGACACTCGATATTGAACAACAGAAGCTCTAGAGGAATTAAAATGGTCATAACTTTTCATACGGATGTCCGATTCAGGTGCATAATATATCGAGACATTGGTTATTAAACAACGGCTGCTCTTGAGAAATTCAAATGGTCATAACTTTTCACTCGGATGTCCGATTCAGGCACATCATATATCGAGACGCTCGATATTGAACAATAGAAGCTCTCGAGAAATTAAAATGGTCATAACTTTACACTCGGATTTCCGATTCAGGTGCATCATATATGTTGACGTTCATATTATAACACCGGATGCTCTCGAGAAATTCAAATGGTCATAAATTTTCACTCGGATGTCCGATTAGAGCACGTAATATATCGAGACGCTCGAAATTGAACAACAGAAGCTCTCGAGAAATTTAAATGGTCATAACTTTTCACTCGGATGTCTGATTAAGGCGCATAATATATCGAGACGCTCGATATTGAAAAACGGAAGCTCTCGAGAAATTAAAAATGGTCATAACTTTTCATATGGATGTCCGATTTAGGTGCACAATATATCAAGACAATTGTTATTGATCAACGGCTGCTCTTGAGAAATTCAAATGGTCATAAATTTTCACTCAGATGTCCGATTCAAGCGCATAATATATCGAGACGCTCGAATTGAACAACAGAAGCTCTCGAGAAATTAAAATGGTCATAACTTTACACACGGAGGTTCGATTCAGGTGCATAATATATCGAGACATTGGTTATTGAACAACGGCTGCTCTCGAGAAATTCAAATGGTCATAACTTTTCACTCGGATGTCCGATTCAGGCGCATAATATATCGAGATGCTCGATATTGAACAATGGAAGCTCTCGAGAAATTAAAATGGTCATAACTTTTCATACGGTATCCGATTCAGGTGCATAATATATCGAGACATTGGTTTTGGACAACGACTGCTCTCGAGAAATTCAAATGGTCATAAATTTTCCCTCGGATATCCGATTCAAGCGCATAATATATCGAGACGCTCGAAATTGAACAACAGAAGCTCTCGAGAAATTAAAATGGTCATAACTTTACACACGGAGGTCCGATTCAGGCACATCACATGTCGAGACGCTCGAAATTGAACAACGGAAGCTGACGAGAAATTCAAATGGTCATAACTTTTCACACGGAGGTCCGATTCAGGTGCATAATATATCGAGACATTGGTTATTGAACAATGGAAGCTCCCGGGAAATTAAAATATTCATTACTTTTCACTCGGATGTCTGATTCAGGCACATCAGATATCGAGACGCTCGAAATTGAAAAACGGAAGCTCTCGAGAAATTCAAATGGTCATACCTTTTCACACGGAGGTCCAATTCAGGCACATCACTTCTCGAGACGCTCCAAATTTAACAACGTAAGCTCTCGAGAAATTAAAATGGTCATAACTTTTCATACGGATGTCCGATTCAGGTGCATAATATATCGAGACGTTGGTTATTGAACAACGGATGCTCTCGAGAATTTCAAATGGTCATAAATTTTTACTCGGATGTCCGATTCAAGCGCATAATATATCGAGACGCTCGAAATTGAACAACGAAAGCTCTCGAGAAATTAAAATGGTCATAACTTTTCACTCGGATGTCCGATTCAGGCGCATCATATATCGAGACGCTCGAAATTAAACAATAGAAGCTCTCGAGAAATTAAAATGGTCGTAACTTTTCACTCGGATTTCAGATTCAGGTGCATAATATATGGAGACATTTGTATTTGAACACCGGATGCTCTCGAGAAATTCAAATGGTCATAAATTTTCACTCGGATGTCTGATTAGAGCGCATAATATATCGAGACGCTCGAAATTGAACAACAGAAGCTCTCGAGAAATTGAAATGGTCATATCTTTTCACTCGGATGTCCGATTCAGGCGAATAATATATCGAGACGCTCGAATTGAACAACAGAAGCTCTCGAGAAATTAAAATGGTCATAACTTTACACACGGAGGTTCGATTCAGGTGCAAAATATATCGAGACATTGGTTATTGAACAACGGCTGGTCTCGAGAAATTCAAATGGTCATAACTTTTCACTCGGATGTCCGATTCAGGCGCATAATATATCGAGAAGCTCGATATTGAACAATGGAAGCTCTCGAGAAATTAAAATGGTCATAACTTTTCATACGGTATCCGATTCAGGTGCATAATATATCGAGACATTGGTTATTGAACAACGACTGCTCTCGAGAAATTCAAATGGTCATAAATTTTCCCTCGGATGTCCGATTCAAGCGCATAATATATCGACACGCTCGAAATTGAACAACAGAAGCTCTCGAGAAATTAAAATGGTCATAACTTTACACACGGAGGTCCGATTCAGGCACATCACATGTCGAGACGCTCGAAATTGAACAACGGAAGCTGACGAGAAATTCAAATGGTCATAACTTTTCACACGGAGGTCCGATTCAGGTGCATAATATATCGAGACATTGGTTATTGAACAATGGAAGCTCCCGGGAAATTAAAATATTCATTACTTTTCACTCGGATGTCTGATTCAGGCACATCAGATATCGAGACGCTCGAAATTGAACAACGGAAGCTCTCGAGAAATTCAAATGGTCATACCTTTTCACACGGAGGTCCAATTCAGGCACATCACTTGTCGAGACGCTCTAAATTTAACAACGTAAGCTCTCGAGAAATTAAAATGGTCATAACTTTTCATACGGATGTCCGATTCAGGTGCATAATATATCGAGACGTTGGTTATTGAACAACGGATGCTCTCGAGAATTTCAAATGGTCATAAATTTTTACTCGGATGTCCGATTCAAGCGCATAATATATCGAGACGCTCGAAATTGAACAACGAAAGCTCTCGAGAAATTAAAATGGTCATAACTTTTCACTCGGATGTCCGATTCAGGCGCATCATATATCGAGACGCTCGAAATTAAACAATAGAAGCTCTCGAGAAATTAAAATGGTCGTAACTTTTCACTCGGATTTCAGATTCAGGTGCATAATATATGGAGACATTTGTATTTGAACACCGGATGCTCTCGAGAAATTCAAATGGTCATAAATTTTCACTCGGATGTCTGATTAGAGCGCATAATATATCGAGACGCTCGAAATTGAACAACAGAAGCTCTCGAGAAATTGAAATGGTCATATCTTTTCACTCGGATGTCCGATTCAGGCGAATAATATATGGAGACGCTCGAATTGAACAACAGAAGCTCTCGAGAAATTAAAATGGTCATAACTTTACACACGGAGGTTCGATTCAGGTGCAAAATATATCGAGACATTGGTTATTGAACAACGGCTGGTCTCGAGAAATTCAAATGGTCATAACTTTTCACTCGGATGTCCGATTCAGGCGCATAATATATCGAGATGCTCGATATTGAACAATGGAAGCTCTCGAGAAATTAAAATGGTCATAACTTTTCATACGGTATCCGATTCAGGTGCATAATATATCGAGACATTGGTTATTGAACAACGACTGCTCTCGAGAAATTCAAATGGTCATAAATTATCCCTCGGATGTCCGATTCAAGCGCATAATATATCGACACGCTCGAAATTGAACAACAGAAGCTCTCGAGAAATTAAAATGGTCATAACTTTACACACGGAGGTCCGATTCAGGCACATCACATGTCGAGACGCTCGAAATTGAACAACGGAAGCTGACGAGAAATTCAAATGGTCATAACTTTTCACACGGAGGTCCGATTCAGGTGCATAATATATCGAGACATTGGTTATTGAACAATGGAAGCTCCCGGGAAATTAAAATATTCATTACTTTTCACTCGGATGTCTGATTCAGGCACATCAGATATCGAGACGCTCGAAATTGAACAACGGAAGCTCTCGAGAAATTCAAATGGTCATACCTTTTCACACGGAGGTCCAATTCAGGCACATCACTTGTCGAGACGCTCTAAATTTAACAACGTAAGCTCTCGAGAAATTAAAATGGTCATAACTTTTCATACGGATGTCCGATTCAGGTGCATAATATATCGAGACGTTGGTTATTGAACAACGGATGCTCTCGAGAATTTCAAATGGTCATAAATTTTCACTCGGATGTCCGATTCAAGCGCATAATATATCGAGACGCTCGAAATTGAACAACGGAAGCTCTCGAGAAATTAAAATGGTCATAACTTTTCACTCGGATGTCCGATTCAGGCGCATCATATATCGAGACGCTCGAAATTAAACAATAGAAGCTCTCGAGAAATTAAAATGGTCGTAACTTTTCACTAGGATTTCTGATTCAGGTGCATAATATATGGAGACATTCGTATTTGAACACCGGATGCTCTCGAGAAATTCAAATGGTCATAAATTTTCACTCGGATGTCTGATTAGAGCGCATAATATATCGAGACGCTCGAAATTGAACAACAGAAGCTCTCGAGAAATTGAAATGGTCATATCTTTTCACTCGGATGTCCGATTCAGGCACATAATATATCGAGATGCTCGATATTGAACAACGGAAGCACTCAAGAAATGAAAATGGTCATAACTTTTCATACGAATGTCCGATTTAGGTGCATAACATATCGATACAATTGTTATTGAATAGCGGCTGCTCTTGAGAAATTCAAATGGTCATAAATTTTCACTCGGATGTCCGATTCAAGCGCAAAATTTATCAAGACGCTCGAAATTGAACAACGGAAGCTCTCCCGAAATTAAAATGGTCATAACTTTACACACGGAGGTCCGATTCAGGCACATCACAAGTCGAGACGCTCGAAATTGAACAACGGAAGCTCACGAGAAATTCAAATGGTCATAACTTTTCACATGGAGGTCCGATTCAGGCGCATCATATATCGAGACACTCGAAATTGAACAACGGAAGCTCTCGAGAAATTAAAATGGTCATAACTTTTCACTCGGATTTCCGATTCAGGCGCATAATATATCGAGACGCTCGATATTGAACAACGGAAGCTGACGAGAAATTCGAATGGTCATAAATTTTCACACGGAGGTCCGATTCAGGTGCATAATATATCGAGACATTGGTTATTGAACAAAGGAAGCTCTCGAGAAATTGAAATGGTCATAACTTTTCACTCGGATGTCCGATTCAGGCACATAATATATCGAGACGCTCGATATTTAACAACGGAAGCTCTCGAGAAATTAAAATGGTCATAACTTTTCATACGGATATCCAATTCCGGTGCATAATATATCGAGACATTGGTTATTGAACAACGGCTGCTCTTGAGAAATTCAAATGGTCATAAATTATCCCTCGGATGTCCGATTCAAGCGCATAATATATCGAGACGCTCGAAATAGAACAACGAAAGCTCTCGAAAAATTAAAATGGTCATAAGTTTACACACGAAGCTCCGATTCAGGCTCATCACATGTCGAGACGCTCGAAATTGAACAACGGAAGCTGACGAGAAATTCAAATGGTCATAACTTTTCACACGGAGGTCCGATTCAGGTGCATAATATATCGAGACATTGGTTATTGAACAATGGAAGCTCCCGGGAAATTAAAATATTCATTACTTTTCACTCGGATGTCTGATTCAGGCACATCAGATATCGAGACGCTCGAAATTGAACAACGGAAGCTCTCGAGAAATTCAAATTGTCATACCTTTTCACACGGAGGTCCAATTCAGGCACATCACTTGTCGAGACGCTCTAAATTTAACAACGTAAGCTCTCGAGAAATTAAAATGGTCATAACTTTTCATACGGATGTCCGATTCAGGTGCATAATATATCGAGACGTTGGTTATTGAACAACGGATGCTCTCGAGAATTTCAAATGGTCATAAATTTTCACTCGGATGTCCGATTCAAGCGCATAATATATCGAGACGCTCGAAATTGAACAACGGAAGCTCTCGAGAAATTAAAATGGTCATAACTTTTCACTCGGATGTCCGATTCAGGCGCATCATATATCGAGACGCTCGAAATTAAACAATAGAAGCTCTCGAGAAATTAAAATGGTCGTAACTTTTCACTCGGATTTCTGATTCAGGTGCATAATATATGGAGACATTCGTATTTGAACACCGGATGCTCTCGAGAAATTCAAATGGTCATAAATTTTCACTCGGATGTCTGATTAGAGCGCATAATATATCGAGACGCTCGAAATTGAACAACAGAAGCTCTCGAGAAATTGAAATGGTCATATCTTTTCACTCGGATGTCCGATTCAGGCGCATAATATATCGAGACGCTCGATATTGAAAAACGGAAGCTCTCGAGAAATTAAAATGGTCATAACTTTTCATACGGATGTCCGATTCAGGTGCATAATATATCGATACAATTGTTATTGAACAACGGCTGCTCTTGAGAAATTCAAATGGTCATAAATTTTCACTCAGATGTCCGATTCAAGCGCATAATATATTGAGACGCTCGAAATTGAACAACGGAAGCTCTCGAGAAATTAAAATGGTCATAACTTTACACACGGAGGTCCCATTCAGGCACATCACAAGTCGAGACGCTCAAAATTGAACAACGGAAGCTGACGAGAAATTCAAATGGTCATAACTTTTCACACGGAGGTCCGATTCAGGCGCATCATATATCAAGACACTCGAAATTGAACAACGGAAGCTCTCGAGAAATTAAAATGGTCATAAATTTTCACTCGGATGTCCGATTCAGGCGCATAATATATCGAGACGCTCGATATTGAACAACGGAAGCTGACGAGAAATTCAAATGGTCATAACTTTTCACACGGAGGTCCGATTCAGGTGCATAATATACCGAGACATTGGTTATTGAACAACGGAAGCTCTCGAGAAATTGAAATGGTCATAACTTTTCACTCGGATATCCGATTCAGGCGCATAATATATCGAGACGCTCGATATTGAACAACGGAAGCTCTCAAGAAATTAAAATGGTCATAACTTTTCATACGTGATGCAATCCTACCCCGCAAGGGCATTGGATAGATAACTCCAAGTAGATTGGGCCAGAGATGCAAGAGAAGGCCCTAGGGTTCTAATGAGCCTTAGGGTATATTTCGGGCCTATGGGCTAAGTACGAGCCCACTTATCTTTGTAAATATTAGATTAAGGTTTCATTATTTTTGGTTCTTGTATTTAGGGCTCCAATCCTAGTTCTGAAATTTAAATTGAAAATTATTGTGAAAACAAGTGCCAAAACTATAGGTTTCTTGAGTCTTTTTTTTTTTTTAGTTTTTCTACTCTACTCTAGAGCCATTCTAGGTTTCTCTTTGAGTCCTAGCTTGCTTTTTTTGTGCTTTTCATTGCTTTAATTGTTGAATAATCCTTGAAAATTTGTCTTGTTAAAACTCTATTGGTTTAGCTTTCATTTCATTTTTTTTTTGGTCTTTGGTTATTGCTTGTCTCTTTGTTTCCTTGGTTGTGAGTTGCCATATAGGGAATTGGAAAGGAGGATTGGTGCCATATCTTGAAGAATTTGAGTCAAGAAGAAAGGGGCCAACCACCTTAAGAGCTATTGGACTAAGAAGCACTCCAAATTGAGTGAAACACTAAAGAGAGAATAGCCACCACAATTGAGGACTTTTTTCTTTGTAATTTTGTAATTGGCAATTTGCTTTGCTTTCAAATTTTGTAACAAAAATGCCTTTCATTGGAAGTAAGTTGGGAGCCTCCGCTAGGTCACCCTACTTCCATTTGTGTGTAATAATTTTAGGCAATTTCCCCTTAGGATAGTGAGTGTTTTGTTGGGAACCTTAAATGAGGTCATCCAAACACTCTTAGGATCCGCCTAGTTTGCATTTCTTGCACTTTAATTTCTTGCTTATTTTCATAGCTTATTTCCTTTACCGTCCATTGTCAAACCGCCTAGATAGCTTGCCTTTTACCAATTAGTTTTTACCTTATCTTTCACACCTCTTTTAGTGTTTATTTTGGCTAGTTTCAACCATAGTTTATTTTACCTTTTGTTTTCAAACCCACAACAAGAAAGAACCATAACTTAGGAACCAACATAAGTCTTCATTCTTCATCTAGTGTTAATGGTGAGGATTCTACTCCTAAGGACCCCTTGTATAAGATATTAGATGAGTTGAGATCCCTTAAGTTGTGGAAAGAAAAACAAGAGAGAAAAGAAAAAGGTAAAAAAAGAGTGGAAGAAATAAGTCAAGATGAAAGAGAGAAAATAAGAGAGGAAGAAAGAAGAAAAATAAGGAAAGAAATGAAAAGAGAAAAACATGTCTCCTATAGTAGTCATAACTCTTGCAAGAGACTAAGTGAAGAACTTCGTGACTATTATGAAGGAAGGCATACGTCACATCTTAGGCCTCACTCCCATAGGAGAGAAAATGAAAGAAAGCCTCAAGAGGTTAACATTAAACTCCCATACTTCCATGGGAAGGACAATGTAGAGGCTAATTTAGATTGGGAGATAAGGGTAGAGCAACAACTTAAAAGGAAGTCTACTTCAAAATCTTATGGCTCTCACTCTTATCCAAAGAAAGACCAAGGTCAAGGAATCTTAGGGGTGAGACCTTCTAAGCCCAAAGATGATAAGGGGAAGACAATAGAAAAGCAACCCCTTAAGGCTAGTATGTAAGAGAAGACTAGCTCCATGAAGTGCTTTAAATGTCTTGGAAGAGGACACATTACTTCTCAATGCCCCACCAAGAAAACCATGATTATGAGGGGCCAAGACATTTATAGTAGCCAAGATGAGGCTACTACTTCACCTTCCTCTAGTAAAAGTGAAGAAGCAAAAGGGGAAGAATCTAGTGAAGAGATCTACCCCCAAGAAGAAGGACAACCTTTAATGGTTAAGGAGGAGTGTAAGGAGGTAAGTGTCTCCTCCAAGAGGTTAGCTAAGAAGGAAAGACATTTTGAAATAAAGACAAATATTAAAGAAATTTCCCTTCTTCGACAACCTCCACATTTTCTCCTTTGTAAAAAGACACTTGTTAGCATTGCCACATCTCTTAGGCTTGAGTTTATTCCTCAAGTAAAGGAGTTGTTGGATGAGGGTTTGGTTCGCAAGAGATTAAATCCTTGTGCTTTGTTGGTGCCCAAAATAGGTATTATTAGGCACCAAATCCCTCAAATAGGTGGTGTGATGAATGCTTTGGGTGGTGCAACACTCTTTTGTAAAATCACTCGTGCACCCAACATCTTCATGATTTGTGTACATAGGGACTCATTAGGTAGGTTTGTTCTTATTTTTAGTTTCAATACAAACTTAGGCACTCATATGGGACACCTTAGGTTTGTCATACTTTTTGGTAGGAATAATCAACATGAAAATTCAGAAAAAGGTATGTTCTATTGCTTTACTTTTCTTAATTTTTTAAATTGTGATCAAGGGGTTCCCATGAACCCTAAGAGAATAAAGGTCATTCCTGAGTGGCTTGCTCCACCAAGTGTAAGAAAAATTTGGGGCTTCCAAGACTTAACAAACTTTTACAAAAGGTTTGCCCCTTATTTTTCTATACTTGTAGCACCACTCATTGAGTTGGTGAGGAACCATGTTCCTTCATGGGAAGATGCCCAGGAAATGAGTTTTCAGACCTTACCTTACTTCAACATACTAAACACCACTAATACATATGTTTTTGTTCTTTCTACAGGTGTTGAGGAAAAAAGCCCAGAGTTTCAAGAACCTCGGGATTTGAGGTCAAATCCTTTTCAAGGGGGAGGGAATGATGCAATCCTACCCCGCAAGGGCATTGGATAGAAAACTCCAAGTAGATTGGGCCAGAGATGCAAGAGAAGGCCCTAGGGTTCTAATGAGCCTTAGGGTAGATTTCGGGCCCATGGGCTAAGTACGAGCCCACTTATCTTTGTAAATATTAGATTAAGGTTTCATTATTTTTGGGCCTTGTATTTAGGGCTCCATAATGTAGGTAGGGTACCCTAGAAATATAGGATTTTTCAGCCCTTGTATTTTAGGGCACCTAGACTAGTTTTTGTAATATGGGTAGTTTTGTAATTTCACAGGCACTAAGTGGATATTTGATGTGTGTGGTTGGAAATAAATTTAATTGAATTGGTAGAAGCCCAATCCAATTAAATTTTAGAGGGGGAGGTGAGCATTTGCTTACTACACCCCATTGCCACATCATATAGTCACACTTTGTGCATGTCCTTCATGCTTTTCATGCCTCATGACACCTAAGCACACTTAGTGGAGAATCTTGGAATTGATCTTGGATTAGTGGGCTGAACCATAACTAAAATTCACTAATCATAATTAGTGAAATTTTGGCTCCAAAGTTTGGCTCCACAAATTCAATTTCAAATTCAAGTGAAATTTGAATTTCCCTCCAATTTTGTGTTACACTTAGGCTATAAATAGAGGTCATGTGTGTGCATTTTTTTGAACTTTGATCATTTGAATATTAAACTTCAGATTTCAAAGCTCATTTAGAGCACAAAATTTCGTGCTCTTCTCTCCCTCTCCCTTCATTCATCTCCTTCTTCCTCCAAGCTCTTATCCATGGCCTCCTATGGTGGTGAGCTTCTTCTAGACTCATCTTCTCCTTGAAGTGGGGTCTCCTCTCTCTCTTCCTTTCTCCATTCCAATGCCATTCATCTTCCAAGAAGCAAAGGAATCCATTGATGAAGAAGATCCTAGGCCTACAAGCTCCAATGGAGCTTGCATCAATACGGATATCCGATTCAGGTGCATAATATATCGAGACACTGGTTATTGAACAACGGAAGCTCTCGAGAAATTGAAATGGTCATAACTTTTCACTTGGATGTCCGATTCAAGCGCATAATATATCGAGACGCTCGATATTGAACAACGGAAGCTCTCAAAAAATTAAAATGCTCATAACTTTACACACGGAGGTCCGATTCAGGCACATCACATGTCGAGACGCTCGAAATTGAACAACGGAAGCTGACAAGAAATTCAAATGGTCATAACTTTTCACACGGAGGTCCGATTCAGGTGCATAATATATCGAGACATTGGATATTGAACAATGGAAGCTCCCGGGAAATTAAAATATTCATTAATTTTCACTCGGATGTCTGATTCAGGCACATCAGATTTCGAGACGCTCGAAATTGAACAACGGAAGCTCTCGAGAAATTCAAATGGTCATACCTTTTCACACGAAGGTCCAATTCAGGCACATCACATGTCGAGACGCTCCAAATTTAACAACGTAAGCTCTCGAGAAATTAAAATGGTCATAACTTTTCATACGGATGTCCGATTCAGGTGCATAATATATCGAGACGTTGGTTATTGAACAACGGATGCTCTCGAGAATTTCAAATGGTCATAAATTTTCACTCGGATGTCCGATTCAAGCGCATAATATATCGAGACGCTCGAAATTGAACAACGGAAGGTCTCGAGAAATTAAAATGGTCATAACTTTTAACTCGGATGTCCGATTCAGGCGCATCATATATCGAGACGCTCGAAATTGAACAACAGAAGCTCTCGAGAAATTAAAATGGTCATAACTTTTCACTCGGATTTCCGATTCAGGTGCATAATATATGGAGATGTTCGTATTTGAACACCGGAAGCTCTCGAGAAATTCAAATGGTCATAAATTTTTACTCGGATGTCTGATTAGAGCGCATAATATATCGAGACGCTCGAAATTGAACAACAGAAGCTCTCGGGAAATTGAAATGGTCATACCTTTTCACTCGGATGTCCGATTCAGGCGCATAATATATCGAGACGCTCGATATTGAAAAACGGAAGCACTCAAGAAATGAAAATGGTCATAACTTTTCATACGAATGTCCGATTTAGGTGCATAACATATCGATACAATTGTTATTGAATAGCGGCTGCTCTTGAGAAATTCAAATGGTCATAAATTTTCACTCGGATGTCCGATTCAAGCGCAAAATTTATCAAGACGCTCGAAATTGAACAACGGAAGCTCTCCCGAAATTAAAATGGTCATAACTTTACACACGGAGGTCCGATTCAGGCACATCACAAGTCGAGACGCTCGAAATTGAACAACGGAAGCTGACGAGAAATTCAAATGGTCATAACTTTTCACATGGAGGTCCGATTCAGGCGCATCATATATCGAGACACTCGAAATTGAACAACGGAAGCTCTCGAGAAATTAAAATGGTCATAACTTTTCACTCGGATTTCCGATTCAGGCGCATAATATATCGAGACGCTCGATATTGAACAACGGAAGCTGACGAGAAATTCGAATGGTCATAAATTTTCACACGGAGGTCCGATTCAGGTGCATAATATATCGAGACATTGGTTATTGAACAAAGGAAGCTCTCGAGAAATTGAAATGGTCATAACTTTTCACTCGGATGTCCGATTCAGGCACATAATATATCGAGACGCTCGATATTGAACAACGGAAGCTCTCGAGAAATTAAAATGGTCATAACTTTTCATACGGATATCCAATTCCGGTGCATAATATATCGAGACATTGGTTATTGAACAACGGCTGCTCTTGAGAAATTCAAATGGTCATAAATTATCCCTCGGATGTCCGATTCAAGCGCATAATATATCGAGACGCTCGAAATAGAACAACGAAAGCTCTCGAAAAATTAAAATGGTCATAACTTTACACACGAAGCTCCGATTCAGGCTCATCACATGTCGAGACGCTCGAAATTGAACAACGGAAGCTGACGAGAAATTCAAATGGTCATAACTTTTCACACGGAGGTCCGATTCAGGTGCATAATATATCGAGACATTGGTTATTGAACAATGGAAGCTCCCGGGAAATTAAAATATTCATTACTTTTCACTCGGATGTCTGATTCAGGCACATCAGATATCGAGACGCTCGAAATTGAACAACGGAAGCTCTCGAGAAATTCAAATGGTCATACCTTTTCACACGGAGGTCCAATTCAGGCACATCACATGTCGAGACGCTCCAAATTTAACAACGTAAGCTCTCGAGAAATTAAAATGGTCATAACTTTTCATACGGATGTCCGATTTAGGTGCATAATATATCGAGACGTTGGTTATTGAACAACGGATGCACTCGAGAATTTCAAATGGTCATAAAGTTTCACTCGGATGTCCGATTCAAGCGTGTAATATATCGAGACGCTCGAAATTGAACAACGGAAGCTCTCGAGAAATTAAAATGGTCATAACTTTTCAGTCGGATGTCCGATTCAGGCGCATCATATATCGAGACGCTCGAAATTGAACAATAGAAGCTCTCGAGAAATTAAAATGGTCATAACTTTTCACTCAGATGTCCGATTCACGAGCAAAATATATCGAGACGCTCGATATTTAACAACGGAAGCTCTCGAGAAATTAAAATGGTCATAACTTTTCATACGGATGTCCGATTCAGGTGCATAATATATCGAGACATTGGTTATTGAACAACGGATGCTCTCGAGAAATTCAAATGGTCATAAATTTTAACTCCGATGTCCGATTCCAGTGCATAATATATCGAGACGCTCGAAATTGAACAACGGAAGCTCTCGAGAACTGAAAATGATCATAACTTTGCACACGGAGGTCCGATTCAGGCACAAAATATATCGAGACATTGATTATTGAACAACGGCTGCTCTCGAGAAATTCAAATGGTCATAAATTTTCACTCGGATGTCCGATTGAAGCGCATAATATATCGAGACGCTCGAAATTGAACAACGGAAGCTCTCGAGAAATTAAAATGGTCATAACTTTTCATACGGATGTCCGATTCAGGTGGATAATATATCGAGACATTGGTTATTGAACAACGGTTGCTCTAGAGAAATTCAAATGGTCATAAATTTTCACTCGGATGTCCGATTCAAGCGCATAATATATCAAGACGCTCGAAATTGAACATCGGAAGGTCTCGAGAAATTCGAATGGTCATAACTTTTCACTCGGATGTCTGATTCAGGCGCATAATATATCGAGACGCTCAATATTGAACAACGGAAGCTCTCGAGAAATTAAAATGGTCATAACTTTTCATACGGATGTCCGATTCAGGAGCATAATATATGGAGACGTTCGTAATTGAACAACAGATGCTCTCGAGAAATTCAAATGGTCATAACTTTTCACTCGGATGTCCGATTAAGGCGCATAATATATCGAGATGCTCGAAATTGAACAACGGAAGCTCTCGAGAAATTAAAATGGTCATAACTTTTCACTCAGATGTCCGATTCAGGAGCAAAATATATTAAGACGCTCGATATTGAACAACGGAAGGTCTCGAAAAATTAAAATGCTCATAACTTTTCATACGGATGTCCAATTCAGGTGCATAATATATCGAGACATTGGTTATTGAACAACGGCTGCTCTCGAGAAATTCAAATGGTCATAAATTTTAACTCCGATGTCCGATTCCAGCGCATAATATATCGAGACGCTCGAAATTGAACAACAGAAGCTCTCGAGAAATTAAAATGGTCATAACTTTGCACACGGAGGTCCGATTCAGGCACATCACATGTCGAGACGCTCGAAATTGAACAACGAAAGCTCTTGAGAAATTCAAATGGTCATAACTTTGCACTTGGATGTCTGATTCAGGCGCATCATATATCGAGACGCTCGAATTGAACAACAGAAGCTCTCGAGAAATTAAAATGGTCATAACTTTACACACGGAGGTTCGATTCAGGTGCATAATATATCGAGACATTGGTTATTGAACAACGGCTGCTCTCGAGAAATTCAAATGCTCATAAATTTTCACTCGGATGTCCGATTCAAGCGCATAATATATCGAGACGCTCGAAATTGAACAACGGAAGCTCTCGAGAAATTTAAATGGTCATAACTTTACACACAGAGGTCCGATTCAGGCACATCACAAGTCGAGACGCTCGAAATTGAACAACGCAAGCTGACGAGAAATTCAAATGGTTATAACTTTTCACACGGAGGTCCGATTCAGGCACATCCCATGTCGAGACGCTTGAAATTGAACAACGTAAGCTCTGCAGAAATTCAAATGGTCATAACTTTTCACACGGAAGTCCGATTCAAGCGCATAATATATCGAGACGCTCGAAATTGAACAACGGAAGCCCTCTAGAAATTGAAATGGTCATAACTTTTCACTCGGGTGTCCGATTCAGGCGCATAATATATCGAGACGCTCGATATGGAACAACGGAAGCTCTCGAGAAATTAGAATGGTCATAACTTTGCACACGGAGGTCCGATTCAGGCACATCACATGTCGAGACGCTCGAAATTGAACAACGGAAGCAGAGGAGAAATTAAAATGGTCATAACTTTGCACACGGAGGTCCGATTCAGGCACATCACATGTCAAGACGGTCGAAATTGAACAACGGAAGCTGAGGAGAAATTCAAATGGGCATAACTTTTCACACGGAGGTCCGATTCAGGCGCATCATATATCGAGACGCTCGAAATTGAACAACGGAAGCTCTCGAAAAATTAAAATGGTCATAACTTTTCATACGGATGTCCGATTCATGCGCAAAATATATCGAGACATTGGTTATTGAACAACGGCTGCTCTCGAGAAATTCAAATGGTCATAAATTTTCACTCGGATGTCCGATTCAAGAGCATAATATATCGAGACGCTCAAAATTGAACAACGGAAGCTCTCGAGAAATTAAAATGGTCATAACTTTGCACACGGAGGTCCGATTTAGGCACATCACATGTCGAGACTCTCGAAATTGAACAACGGAAGCTGAGGAGAAATTCAAATGGTCATAACTTTTCACACGGAGGTCCGATTCAGGCGCATCATATATCGAGACGCTCGAAATTGAACAACGGAAGCTCTCGAGAAATTAAAATGGTCATAACTTTTCATACGGATGTCCGATTCAAGCGCAAAATATATCGAGACATTGGTTATTGAACAACGGCTGCTCTCGAGAAATTCAAATGCTCATAAATTTTCACTCGGATGTCCGATTGAAGCGCAAAATATATCGAGACACTCGAAATTGAACAACGGAAGCTCTCGAGAAATTAAAATGGTCATAACTTTACACACAGAGGTCCGATTCAGGCACATCACATGTCGTGACGCTCGAAATTGAACAACGGAAGCTGACGAGAAATTCAAATGGTCATAAGATTTCACACGGAGGTCCGACTCAGGATCATCACATGTCGAGACGCTTGAAAATGAACAACGTAAGCTCTGCAGAAATTCAAATGGTCATAACTTTTCACACGGAGGTCCGATTCAAGCGCATAGTATATCGAGACGCTCGAAATTGAACAACGGAAGCTCTCGAGAAATTGAAATGGTCATAACTTTTCACTCGGATGTCCGATTCAGGCGCATAATATATCGAGACGCTCGATATTGAACAACGGAAGCTCTCAAGAAATTAAAATGGTGATAACTTTTCATACGGATGTACGATTCAGGTGCAAAATATATCAAGACATTGGTTTTGAATAACGGCTGCTCTCGAGAAATTCAAATGGTCATAAATTTTCACTCGGATGTCTGATTCAGGCGCATAATATATCGAGACGCTTGAAATAGAACAATGGCTGCTCTCGAGAAATTCAAATGGTCATAAATTTTCACTTGGATGTCCGATTCAGGCGCATAATATATCGAGACGCTTGAAATAGAACAACGGAAGCTCTCGAGAAATTAAAATGGTCATAACTTTTCTTTCGGATGTCCGATTCAGGCGCATCATATATCGACACGCTCGAAATTGAACAACGGAAGCTCTCGAGAAATTAAAATGGTCATAACTTTACACACGAAGGTCCGATTCAGGCACATCACATATCGAGACGTTCGAAATTGAACAACGGAAGCTGACGAGAAATTCAAATGGTCATAACTTTTCACACGGAGGTCCGATTAAGGCGCATCATATTTCGAGAGTCTCGATATTGACCAACAGAAGCTCTCGAGAAATAAAAATGGTCATAACTTTTCACTCAGATGTCCGATTAAGGCGCATAATATATCGAGACGCTCGATATTGAACAACAGAAGCTCTCGAGAAATTCAAATGGTCATAACTTTTCATACGGATGTCTGATTAAAGCGCATAATATATCGAGATATTGGTTATTGAACAACAGCTGCTCTCGAGAAATTCAAATGGTCAGAAATTTTCACTCGGATGTCCGATTCGAGCGCATGATATATCGAGACGCTCGAAATTGAACAACGGAAGCTCTCGAGAAATTTAAATGGTCATAACTTTACACACGGAGGTCCGATTCAGGCACATCACATGTCGAGATGCTCAAAATTGAACAACGGATGCTGACGAGAAATTCAAATGGTCATAACTTTTCACACGGAGGTCCGATTCAGGCGCATCATATATCGAGACGCTCAAATTTGAACAACCGAAGCTCTCGAGAAATTTAAATGGTCATAACTTTTCACTCGGATTTCCGATTCAAGTGCATAATATATGGAGACGTTCGTAATTGAACAACGGATGCTCTCGAGAAATTCAAATGGTCATAACTTTTCACTCGTATGTCCGATTCAGGCGCATAATATATCGAGATGCTCGAAATTGAACAACGGAAGCTCTCGAGAAATTAAAATGGTCATAACTTTTCACTCAGATGTCCGATTCAGGCACATAATATATTGAGACGCTCGATATTGAACAACAGAAGCTCTCGAGAAATTAAAATGGTCATAACTTTTCATACAGATGTCCGATTCAGGTGCATAATATATCGAGACATTGGTTATTGAACAACGGCTGCTCTCGAGAAATTCAAATGGTCATAAATTTTCACTCGGATGTCCGATTCAAGCGCATAATATATCGAGACGCTCGAAATAGAACAACGGAAGCGCTCGAGAAATTAAAATGGTCATAACTTTTCATACGGATGTCCGATTCAAGCGCATAATATGTCGAGACATTGGTTATTGAACAACAGCTGCTCTCGAGAAATTCAAATGGTCATAAATTTTCACTCAAATGTCTGATTCAAGCGCATAATATATCGAGACGCTCGAAATTGAACAACGGAAGCTCTCGAGAAATTAAAATGGTCATAACTTTACACACGGAGGTCCGATTCAGGCAGATCACATGTCGAGACGCTTGAAATTTAACAACGGAAGCTGACGAGAAATTTAAATGGTCATAACTGATGAGGACATGACCAAGAGCAAGGGCAAGGATCCACTTGAAGGACTTGGAGGACCTACGACAAGGGCTAGAGCAAGGAAAGCCAAGGAAGCTCTTCAACAAGTGTTGTCCATACTATTTGAATACAAGCCCAAGTTTCAAGGAGAAAAGTCCAAGGTTGTGAGTTGTATCATGGCCCAAATGGAGGAGGACTAAATGACACCACTTTGTTTAAATTTTAGAGTGTTTAGTTTGTCTAAATAATGGCCCAATCCTTGTAAAGTTGGCTGACCAAAAATATGTTTTGGGTTAATCAACTAAAAGGGCTTTAGTTAGGTTTAGTTCAAGTTGTAATAAGGGCCCAATTGGCAACCTAGGCATCAGCCTTTTGGGAGACCAAATGGTGGCTGACTTGTTGGCTGTTGGGGGTGACTTTTGGTTGCCACAATTTCAGTTACACTCAGCCATTAAGTTATTTTAATTCCTTAGGTTAATGGCATTAAGTTATTTTAATTCTAGGTTAGTGGGTCATTACTAAAATCTGCTGTAAAGCTTCTATATAAGCTGAACCATTTTATCAATAAAGACAAGTTGAGTTTTATTCAGAAAATTAGAGTTTATCTCTTTTATCTTAGTGAGAGTGATTCTCCTAAATTCTTGAGTGATTCAAGAACACCCTGGCTGTATCAAAGGACTTTCACAACCTTTGTGTGTTGCCCTCGCTGGAAAGAGTGATTCTTTTCTTCCTTTCATCTTCACCCTTGTTCTTTCAAACCACAATTCCAGAAAATTCACCTCTGCCCAGAATTATCTCGTGGCCATAACTCCCATTTTACGCACTCAAATTAAGTGATTCTTGAGCCTAAATTGAATTTCAAAACGAGACCTTTCACCTCGCTTTGGAATCACCTCATTTGGAGTCCTGTAGCTTCAGTTATTGCCATTTCTATATTTCTGTCCAGCCATCACTTAACCTACGTTTTACCATCCCATTCATCCATTTTATGCCAAGAACCACCTTATTAAGACCCACGAAATTAACCACCTTATTTTCCATCCTTTCCTTAATCAATTTCCGCATTTTCCATCAAGGTTTAATCCTAGACTATCCTATGTCAGCCCTTGTGCCATGAGGATTCATATCAATAACTTTTCACATAGAGGTCCGATTCAGGCGAATCATATATCAAGACGCTCGAAATTGAACAACAGAAGCTCTCGAGAAATTAAAATGGTCATAACTTTTCATACAGATGTCCGATTCAGGTGCATAATATATCGAGACGTTGGTTATTGAACAACGGATGCTCTCGAAAAATTCAAATGGTCATAAATTTTCACTCGGATGTCCGATTCAAGCGCATAATATATCGAGACGCTCGAAATTGAACAACGGAAGCTCTCGAGAAATTGAAATGGTCATAACTTTTCACTCGGATGTCTGATTCAGGCGCATAATATATCGAGACGCTCGATATTGAACAACGGAAGCTCTCAAGAAATAAAAATGGTCATAACTTTTCATACGGATATTCGATTCAGGTGCATAATATATCGAGACATTGGTTATTGAACAACGGCTGCTCTCGAGAAATTCAAATGTTCATAAATTTTCACTCAAATGTACGATTCAAGCGCATAATATATCGAGACGCTCGAAATTGAACAACGGAAGCTCTCGAGAAATTAAAATGGTCATAACTTTACACATGGAGGTCCGATTCAGGCACATCACATGTCGAGACGCTCGAAATTGAACAACAGAAGTTGACGAGAAATTCAAATTGTCATAAATTTTCAATAAGAGGTCCGATTCAGGCGAATCATATATCGAGACGCTCAAAATTGAACAACGAAGCTCTCGAGAAATTAAAATGGTCATAACTTTTCATACAGATGTCCGATTCAGGTGCATAATATATCGAGACGTTGGTTATTGAACAACGGATGCTCTCGAGAAATTCAAATGGTCATAAATTTTCACTCGGATGTCCGATTCAAGCGCATAATATATCGAGACGCTCGAATTTGAACAACGGAAGCTCTCGAGAAATTGAAATGGTCATAACTTTTCACTCGGATGTCTGATTCAGGCGCATAATATATCGAGACGCTCGATATTGAACAACGGAAGCTCTCAAGAAATAAAAATGGTCATAACTTTTCATACGGATATTCGATTCAGGTGCATAATATATCGAGACATTGGTTATTGAACAACGGCTGCTCTCGAGAAATTCAAATGGTCATAAATTTTCACTCGGATGTCCGATTCAGGCGTATAATATATCGGGACGCTCGAAATAGAACAACGGAACCTCTCGAGAAATTAAAATGGTCATAACTTTAACACGGAGGTCCGATTCAGGCACATCATATGTCGAGACGCTCGAAATTGAACAACGGCAGCTGACGAGAAATTCAAATGGTCATAACTTTTCACACGGAGGTCCGATTCAGGAGCATCATATTTCGAGACGCTCGAAATTGAACAACGGAAGCTGACGAGAAATTCAAATGGTCATAACTTTTCACACGGAGGTCCGATTCAGGCGCATGATATATCGAGACGTTCGTAATTGAACAACGGAAGCCCTCGAGAAATTCAAATGGTCATAACTTTTCATACGGATGTCCGATTCAGGTGTATAATATATCGAGACAATGGTTATTGAACAACGGCTGCTCTCGAGAAATTCAAATGTTCATAAATTTTAACTCGGATGTCCGATTCAAGCGCATAATATATCGACACGCTCGAAATTGAACAACGGAAGCTCCCGAGAAATTAAAACGGTCATAACTTTACACACGGAGGTCCGATTCAGGTGCATAATATATCGAGACATTGGTTATTGAACAACGGCTGCTCTCGAGAAATTCAAATGGTCATAAATTTTCACTAGGATGTCCAATTCAGGCGCATCATATATCGAGATGCTCGATATTGAACAATGGAAGCTCTCAAGAAATAAAAATGGTCATAACTTTTCATACGGATGTTCGATTTAGGTGCATAATATATCGAGACATTGTTTATTGAACAACGGCTGCTCTCGAGAAATTCAAATGGTCATAAATTTTCACTTGGATGTCCGATTCAGACGCATAACATATCGAGACGCTCGATATTGAATAACGGAAGCTCTCAAGAAATCAAAATGGTCATAACTTTTCATACGGATGCTCGATTCAGGTGCATAATATATCGAGACATTGGTTATTGAACAACGGCTGCTGTCGAGAAATTAAAATGGTCATAACTTTTCATTCGGATGTCCGATTCAGGCACATCGCATGTCGAGACCTTCGAAATTGAACAACGGAAGCCGACGAGAAATTCAAATGGTCATAACTTTTCACACAGAGGTCCGATTCAGGCGCATCATATTTCGAGACTCTCGAAATTGAACAATGGAAGCTCTCGAAAAATTAAAATGGTCATAACTTTACACACGGAGGTCCGATTCAGGCACATCACATGTCGAGACGCTCGAAATTGAAAAACGGAAGCTGACGAGAAATTCAGAAGGTTTTAACTTTTCACACGGAGGTCCGATTCAGGCGCATCATATATCGAGACGCTCGAAATTGAACAACGAAAGCACTCTAGAAATTCAAATGGTCAAAACTTTTCACCCGGAGGTCCTATTCAGGCGCATGATATATCGAGACGTTCGTAATTGAACAACGGAAGCCCTCGAAAAATTCAAATGGTCAAAACTTTTCATACGGAGGTCAAATTCAGGCGAGTCATATATCGAGACGCTCAAAATTGAACAACGGAAGCTCTCGAGAAATTAAAATAGTCATAACTTTTCATACAGATGTCCGATTCAGGTGCATAATATATTGAGACGTTGGTTATTGAACAACGGATGCTCTCGAGAAATTCAAATGGTCATAAATGTTCACTGGGATGTCCGATTCAAGCGCATAATATATCAAGACGCTCGAAATAGAACAACGACTGCTCTCGAGAAATTCAAATGGTCATAAATTTTCATACGGATGTCCGATTCAAGCGCATAATATGTCAAGACATTGGTTATTGAACAACGGCTGCTCTCGAGAAATTCAAATGGTCATAAATTTTCACTCGAATGTCCGATTCAAGCGCATAATATATCGACACGCTCGAAATTGAACAACGGAAGTTCCCGAGCAATTAAAATAGTCATAACTTTTCATACGGATGCTCGATTCAGGTGCATAATATATCGATACATTGGTTATTGAACAACGGCTGCTCTCGAGAAATTCAAATGGTCATAAATTTTCACACGGAGGTCCGATTCAGGCGCATCATATTTCGAGACGCTCGAAATTGAACAACGGAAGCTCTCGAGAAATTAAAATGGTCATAACTTTTCATACGGATGTCCGATTTAAGCGCAAAATATATCGAGACATTGGTTATTGAACAACGGCTGCTCTTGAGAAATTCAAATGGTCATAAATTTTCACTCGAATGTCCGATTCAAGTGCATAATATATCGAGACACTCGTAATAGAACAACGGAAGTTCTCGAGAAATTAAAATGGTCATAACTTTTCATACGGATGTTTGATTCAAGCGCATAATATGTCGAGACATTGGTTATTGAACAACGGCTGCTCTCGAGAAATTAAAATGGTCATAAATTTTCACTCGGATGTCCGATTCAGGCGCATAATATATCAAGACGCTCGAAATTGAACAACGAAAGCTCTCGAGAAATTAAAATGGTCATAACTTTACACACGGAGGTCCGATTAAGGCACATCACATTTTGAGACGAACGAAATTGAACAACGGAAGCTGACGAGAAATTCAAATGGTCATAACTTTTCACACGGAGGTCCGATTCAGGCCCGTCATATATCGAGACGTTCGAAATTGAACAACGGAAGCTCTCGAGAAATTAAAATGGTCATAACTTTTCATACGGATGTCCGATTCAAGCGCATAATATATCGAGACATTGGTTATTGAACAACGGCTGCTCTCGAGAAATTCAAATGGTCATAAATTTTCACTCGGATGTCCGATTCAGGCGCATAATATATCGAGACCCTCGAAATTGAACTACGGAAGCTCTCGAGAAATTAAAATGGTCATAACTTTACACACGGAGGTCCGATTCAGGCACATCACATGTCGAGACGCTCGAAATTGAACAACGGAAGCTGACGAGAAATTCAGAAGGTCATAACTTTTCACACGGAGGTCCGATTCAGGCGCATCATATTTCGAGACGCTCGAAATTGAACAACGGAAGCTCTCCAGAAATTCAAATGGTCAAAACTTTTCACCCGGAGGTCCTATTCAGGCGCATGATATATCGAGACGTTCGTAATTGAAGAACGGAAGCCCTCGAAAAATTCAAATGGTCAAAACTTTTCATACGGATGTCCGATTCAGGTGCATAATATATCGAGACATTGGTTATTGAACAATGGTTGCTCTCGAGAAATTCAAATGGTCATAAATTTTCACTCGGATGTCCGATTCAGGTGCATAATATTTCGAGTCTCTCGAAATAGAACAACGGAAGCGCTCGAGAAATTAAAATGGTCATAACTTTTCATTCGGATGTCCGATTCAGGCACATCATATATCGAGATGCTCGAAATTGAACTACGGAAGCTTTCGAGAAATTAAAATGGTCATAACTTTACACACGGAGGTACGATTCAGGCACATCACATGTCGAGACGCTCGAAATTGAACAACGGATGCTGACGAGAAATTCAAAAGGTCATAACTTTTCACATGGAGGTCTGATTCAGGCGCATCATATTTCTAGACGCTCAAAATTGAACAACTGAAGCTCTCCAGAAATTCAAATGGTCAAAACTTTTCACACGGAGGTCCTATTCAGGCGCATGATATATCGAGAAATTAAAATGGTCATAACTTTTGATACGGATGTCCGATTCAGGTGCATAATATATCGAGACATTGGTTATTGAACAACGGCTGCTCTCGAGAATTTCAAATGGTCATAAATTTTCACTTGGATGTCCGATTCAGGCGCATAATATATCGAGACTAACGAAATAAAACAACGAAAGCTCTCGAGAAATTAAAATGGTCATAACTTTTCATTCGGATGTCCGATTCAGGCGCATCATATATCGAGACGCTCGAAATTGAACTACGGAAGCTCTCGAGAAATTAAAATGGTCATAACTTTAAACATGGAGGTCCAATTCAGGCACATCACATGTCGAGACGTTAGAAATTGAACAACGGAAGCCGAAGAGAAATTCAAATGGTCATAACTTTTCACACGGAGGTCCGATTCAGGCGAATCATATTTCGAGACTCTCGAAATTGAACAACGGAAGCTCTTGAGAAATTAAAATGGTGATAACTTTACACACGGAGGTCCGATTCAGGCACATCACATGTCGAGACGCTCGAAATTGAACAACGAAAGCTGACGAGAAATTCAAAAGGTCATAACTTTTCACACGGAGGTCCGATTCAGGCGCATCATATTTCGAGACGCTCGAAATTGAACAACGGAAGCTCTCCAGAAATTCAAATGGTCAAAACTTTTCACACGGAGGTCCTATTCAGGCGCATGATATATCGAGACGTTCGTAATTGAACAACGGAAGCCCCCGAGAAATTCAAATGGTCATAACTTTTCATACGGATGTCCAATTCAGGTGCATAATATATCGAGACATTGGTTATTGAACAACGACTGCTCTCGAGAAATTCAAATGGTCATAAATTTTCACTCGGATGTCCGATTCAAGCGCATAATTTATCGAGACGCTCGAAATTGAACAACGGAAGCACTCGAGAAATTAAAATGGTCATAACTTTACACACGGAGGTCCGATTCAGGCACATCACATGTCGAGACACTCGAAATTGAACAACGGAAGCGGACGAGAAATTCAAATTGTCATAACTTTTCACACAGAGGTCCGATTCAGGCGAATCATATATCGAGACGCTCGAATTGAACAACAGAAGCTCTCGAGAAATTAAAATGGTCATAACTTTTCACTCAGATGTCCGATTCAGGCGCATAATATATCGAAACTCTTTATATTGAACAACGGAAGCTCTCGAGAAATTAAAATGGTCATAACTTTACACACGGAGGTCCGATTCAGGCACATTACATGTCGAGACGCTTGAAATTGAACAACGGAAGCTGACGAAAAATTCAAATGGTCATAACTTTTCACACGGAGGTCAAATTCAGGCGAATCATATATCGAGACGCTCAAAATTGAACAACGGAAGCTCTCGAGAAATTAAAATAGTCATAACTTTTCATACAGATGTCCGATTTAGGTGAATAATATATTGAGACGTTGGTTATTGAACAACGGATGCTCTCGA
>NW_021144188.1:0-23983 GCF_004193775.1 Glycine soja
GAGAATGGAGAATTGGCGAACAGCGCTACGCAATATCTTCGCAGGGGCTCCAGACTCGAAGGTGGAGGATGCATGAACAGCGCTAGGCAATAACATTCATGGGGCTCCGAAAAAAAGTGGAGAATGGAGAATTGGTGAACAGCGCTACGCAATAACTTCGCGGGGCTCCAGACTCGAAGGTGGAGGACACATGAACAGCGCTAGGCAATAATATTCATCGGGCTCCGAAAAAAGTGGAGAATGGAGAATTGGCGAACAGCGCTACGCAATAACTTCGCGGGGCTCCAGACTCGAAGGTGGAGGACACATGAACAGCGCTAGGCAATAACATTCATGGGGCTCCGAAAAAAGTGGAGAATGGAGAATTGGCGAAATGCGCTACGCAATAACTTCGCGGGGCTCCAGACTCGAAGGTGGAGGATGCATGAATAGCGCTAGGCAATAACATTCATGGGGCTCCGAAAAAAAGTGGAGAATGGAGAATTGGCGAACAGCGCTACGCAATAACTTCGCGGGGCTCCAGACTCGAAGGTGGAGGATGCATGAACAGCGCTAGGCAATAACATTCATGGGGCCACGAAAAAAAAGTGGGGAATGGAGAATTGGCGAACAGCGCTATGCAATAACTTCCCGGGGCTCCATACTTGAAGTTGGAGGATGCATGAACAGTGCTTGGCAATAACATTCATGGGGCTACGAAAAAAGTGGAGAATGGAGAATTGGCGAACAGCGCTACGCAATAACTTTGCGGGGCTCCAGACTCGAAGGTGGAGGATGCATGAACAGCGCTAGGCAATAACATTCATGGGGCTCCGAAAAAAGTGGAGAATGGAGAATTGGCGAACAGCGCTACGCAATAACTTCGTGGGGCTCCAGACTCGAAGGTGGAGGACACATGAACAGCGCTAGGCAATAAAATTGATGGGGCTCCGAAAAAAAGTGGAGAATGGGGAATTGGCGAACAGCGCTACGCAATAACTTCGCGGGGCTCCAGACTCGTTGGTGGAGGATGCATGAACAGCGCTTGGCAATAACATTCATGGGGCTCCGAAAAAAAAGTGGGGAATGGAGAATTGGCGAACAACGCTATGCAATAACTTCCTGGGGCTCCATACTGGAAGGTGGAGGATGCATGAACAGCACTTGGCAATAACATTCATGGGGCTCCGAAAAAAGTGGAGAATGGAGAATTGGCGAACAGCGCTACGCAATAACTTCGCGGGGCTCCAGACTCGAAGGTGGAGGACACATGAACAGCGCTAGGCAATAATATTCATGGGGCTCCGAAAAAAGTGGAGAATGGAGAATTGGCGAACAACGCTAGCAATAACTTTGTGGGGCTCCAGACTCGAAGGTGGAGGACACATGAACAGCGCTGGGCAATAACATTGATGGGGCTCCGAAAAAAAGTGGAGAATGGGGAATTGGTGAACAACGCTACGCAATAACTTCGCGCGGCTCCAGACTCGAAGGTGGAGGACACATGAACAGCGCTGGGCAATAACAATCATGGGGCTCCGAAAAAAAGTGGATAATGGAGAATTGGCGAACAGCGCTACGCAATAACTTCCCGGGGCTCCTGACTCGTTGGTGGAGGATGCATGAACAGTGCTTGGCAATAACATTCATGGGGCTACGAAAAAAGTGGAGAATGGAGAATTGGCGAACAGCGCTACGCAATAACTTTGCGGGGCTCCAGACTCGAAGGTGGAGGATGCATGAACAGCGCTAGGAATTAACATTCATGGGGCTCCGAAAAAAGTGGAGAATGGAGAATTGGAGAACAGCGCTACGCAATAACTTCGTGGGGCTCCAGACTCGAAGGTGGAGGACACATGAACAGCGCTAGGCAATAAAATTGATGGGGCTCCGAAAAAAAGTGGAGAATGGGGAATTGGCGAACAGCGCTACGCAATAACTTCGCGGGGTTCCAGACTCGTTGGTGGAGGATGCATGAACAGCGCTTGGCAATAACATTCATGGGGCTCCGAAAAAAAAGTGGGGAATGGAGAATTGGCGAACAACGCTATGCAATAACTTCCTGGGGCTCCATACTGGAAGGTGGAGGATGCATGAACAGCACTTGGCAATAACATTCATGGGGCTCCGAAAAAAGTGGAGAATGGAGAATTGGCGAACAGCGCTACGCAATAACTTCGCGGGGCTCCAGACTCGAAGGTGGAGGACACATGAACAGCGCTAGGCAATAATATTCATGGGGCTCCGAAAAAAGTGGAGAATGGAGAATTGGCGAACAGCGCTACGCAATAACTTCGCGGGGCTCCAGACTCGAAGGTGGAGGACACATGAACAGCGCTGGGCAATAACATTGATGGGGCTCCGAAAAAAAGTAGAGAATGGGGAATTGGCGAACAGCGCTACGCAATAACTTCGCGGGGCTCCAGACTCGTTGGTGGAGGATGCATGAACAGCGCTTGGCAATAACATTCATGGGGCTCCGAAAAAAAAGTGGGGAATGGAGAATTGGCGAACAGCGCTATGGAATAACTTCCTGGGGCTCCATACTGGAAGGTGGAGGATGCATGAACAGCGCTAGGCAATAATATTCATGGGGCTCCGAAAAAAGTGGAGAATGGAGAATTGGCGAACAGCGCTACGCAATAACTTCGCGGGGCTCCAGACTCGAAGGTGGAGGACACATGAACAGCGCTAGGCAATAACATTCATGGGGCTCCGAAAAAAGTGGAGAATGGAGAATTGGCGAAATGCGCTACGCAATAACTTCGCGGGGCTCCAGACTCGTTGGTGGAGGATGCATGAATAGCGCTGGGCAATAACATTCATGGGGCTCCGAAAAAAAGTGGAGAATGGAGAATTGGCGAACAGCGCTACGCAATAACTTCGCGGGGCTCCAGACTCGAAGGTGGAGGATGCATGAACAGCGCTAGGCAATAACATTCATGGGGCCACGAAAAAAAAGTGGGGAATGGAGAATTGGCGAACAGCGCTATGCAATAACTTCCCGGGGCTCCATACTTGAAGTTGGAGGATGCATGAACAGTGCTTGGCAATAACATTCATGGGGCTACGAAAAAAGTGGAGAATGGAGAATTGGCGAACAGCGCTACGCAATAACTTTGCGGGGCTCCAGACTCGAAGGTGGAGGATGCATGAACAGCGCTAGGAATTAACATTCATGGGGCTCCGAAAAAAGTGGAGAATGGAGAATTGGAGAACAGCGCTACGCAATAACTTCGTGGGGCTCCAGACTCGAAGGTGGAGGACACATGAACAGCGCTAGGCAATAAAATTGATGGGGCTCCGAAAAAAAGTGGAGAATGGGGAATTGGCGAACAGCGCTACGCAATAACTTCGCGGGGCTCCAGACTCGTTGGTGGAGGATGCATGAACAGCGCTTGGCAATAACATTCATGGGGCTCCGAAAAAAAAGTGGGGAATGGAGAATTGGCGAACAACGCTATGCAATAACTTCCTGGGGCTCCATACTGGAAGGTGGAGGATGCATGAACAGCACTTGGCAATAACATTCATGGGGCTCCGAAAAAAGTGGAGAATGGAGAATTGGCGAACAGCGCTACGCAATAACTTCGCGGGGCTCCAGACTCGAAGGTGGAGGACACATGAACAGCGCTAGGCAATAATATTCATGGGGCTCCGAAAAAAGTGGAGAATGGAGAATTGGCGAACAACGCTACGCAATAACTTCGTGGGGCTCCAGACTCGAAGGTGGAGGACACATGAACAGCGCTGGGCAATAACATTGATGGGGCTCCGAAAAAAAGTGGAGAATGGGGAATTGGTGAACAACGCTACGCAATAACTTCGCGCGGCTCCAGACTCGAAGGTGGAGGACACATGAACAGCGCTGGGCAATAACAATCATGGGGCTCCGAAAAAAAGTGGATAATGGAGAATTGGCGAACAGCGCTACGCAATAACTTCCCGGGGCTCCTGACTCGTTGGTGGAGGATGCATGAACAGCGCTAGGCAATAATATTCATGGGGCTCCGAAAAAAAATGGAGAATGGAGAATTGGCGAACAGCGCTATGCAATAACTTCGCGGGGCTCCAGACTCGAAGGTGGAGGACACATGAACAGCGCTAGGCAATAATATTCATCGGGCTCCGAAAAAAGTGGAGAATGGAGAATTGGCGAACAGCGCTACGCAATAACTTCGCGGGGCTCCAGACTCGAAGGTGGAGGACACATGAACAGCGCTAGGCAATAACATTCATGGGGCTCCGAAATAAGTGGAGAATGGAGAATTGGCGAAATGCGCTACGCAATAACTTCGCGGGGCTCCAGACTCGAAGGTGGAGGACACATGAACAGCGCTGGGCAATAACATTGATGGGGCTCCGAAAAAAAGTAGAGAATGGGGAATTGGCGAACAGCGCTACGCAATAACTTCGCGGGGCTCCAGACTCGTTGGTGGAGGATGCATGAACAGCGCTTGGCAATAACATTCATGGGGCTCCGAAAAAAAAGTGGGGAATGGAGAATTGGCGAACAGCGCTATGGAATAACTTCCTGGGGCTCCATACTGGAAGGTGGAGGATGCATGAACAGCGCTAGGCAATAATATTCATGGGGCTCCGAAAAAAAATGGAGAATGGAGAATTGGCGAACAGCGCTACGCAATAACTTCGCGGGGCTCCAGACTCGAAGGTGGAGGACACATGAACAGCGCTAGGCAATAATATTCATCGGGCTCCGAAAAAAGTGGAGAATGGAGAATTGGCGAACAGCGCTACGCAATAACTTCGCGGGGCTCCAGACTCGAAGGTGGAGGACACATGAACAGCGCTAGGCAATAACATTCATGGGGCTCCGAAAAAAGTGGAGAATGGAGAATTGGCGAAATGCGCTACGCAATAACTTCGCGGGGCTCCAGACTCGTTGGTGGAGGATGCATGAATAGCGCTGGGCAATAACATTCATGGGGCTCCGAAAAAAAGTGGATAATGGAGAATTGGCGAACAGCGCTACGCAATAACTTCGCGGGGCTCCAGACTCGAAGGTGGAGGATGCATGAACAGCGCTAGGCAATAACATTCATGGGGCCACGAAAAAAAAGTGGGGAATGGAGAATTGGCGAACAGCGCTATGCAATAACTTCCCGGGGCTCCATACTTGAAGGTGGAGGATGCATGAACAGCGCTTGGCAATAACATTCATGGGGCTCCGAAAAAAGTGGAGAATGGAGAATTGGCGAACAGCGCTACGCAATAACTTCGCGGGGCTCCAGACTCGAAGGTGGAGGACACATGAACAGCGCTAGGCAATAACATTCATGGGGCTCCGAAAAAAGTGGAGAATGGAGAATTGGCGAACAGCGCTACGCAATAACTTCGTGGGGCTCCAGACTCGAAGGTGGAGGACACATGAACAGCGCTAGGCAATAAAATTGATGGGGCTCCGAAAAAAAGTGGAGAATGGGGAATTGGCGAACAGCGCTACGCAATAACTTCGCGGGGCTCCAGACTCGTTGGTGGAGGATGCATGAACAGCGCTTGGCAATAACATTCATGGGGCTCCGAAAAAAAAGTGGGGAATGGAGAATTGGCGAACAACGCTATGCAATAACTTCCTGGGGCTCCATACTGGAAGGTGGAGGATGCATGAACAGCACTTGGCAATAACATTCATGGGGCTCCGAAAAAAGTGGAGAATGGAGAATTGGCGAACAGCGCTACGCAATAACTTCGCGGGGCTCCAGACTCGAAGGTGGAGGACACATGAACAGCGCTAGGCAATAATATTCATGGGGCTCCGAAAAAAGTGGAGAATGGAGAATTGGCGAACACGCTAGCAATAACTTTGTGGGGCTCCAGACTCGAAGGTGGAGGACACATGAACAGCGCTGTGCAATAACATTGATGGGGCTCCGAAAAAAAGTGGAGAATGGGGAATTGGCGAACAGCGCTACGCAATAACTTCGCGGGGCTCCAGACTCGTTGGTGGAGGATGCATGAACAGCGCTTGGCAATAACATTCATGGGGCTCCGAAAAAAAAGTGGGGAATGGAGAATTGGCGAACAGCGCTATGCAATAACTTCCTGGGGCTCCATACTGGAAGGTGGAGGATGCATGAACAGCACTTGGCAATAACATTCATGGGGCTCCGAAAAAAGTGGAGAATGGAGAATTGGCGAACAGCGCTACGCAATAACTTCGCGGGGCTCCAGACTCGAAGGTGGAGGACACATGAACAGCGCTAGGCAATAATATTCATGGGGCTCCGAAAAAAGTGGAGAATGGAGAATTGGCGAACAACGCTAGCAATAACTTTGTGGGGCTCCAGACTCGAAGGTGGAGGACACATGAACAGCGCTGGGCAATAACATTGATGGGGCTCCGAAAAAAAGTGGAGAATGGGGAATTGGTGAACAACGCTACGCAATAACTTCGCGCGGCTCCAGACTCGAAGGTGGAGGACACATGAACAGCGCTGGCAATAACATTCATGGGGCTCCGAAAAAAAGTGGAGAATGGAGAATTGGCGAACAGCGCTACGCAATAACTTCCCGGGGCTCCAGACTCGTTGGTGGAGGATGCATGAACAGCGCTAGGCAATAACATTCATGGGGCTCCGAAAAAAAGTGGAGAATGGAGAATTGGCGAACAGCGCTACGCAATAACTTCGCGGGGCTCCAGACTCGAAGGTGGAGGACACATGAACAGCGCTAGGCAATAATATTCATCGGGCTCCGAAAAAAGTGGAGAATGGAGAATTGGCGAACAGCGCTACGCAATAACTTCGCGGGGCTCCAGACTCGAAGGTGGAGGACACATGAACAGCGCTAGGCAATAACATTCATGGGGCTCCGAAAAAGTGGAGAATGGAGAATTGGCGAAAGCGCTACGCAATAACTTCGCGGGGCTCCAGACTCGAAGGTGGAGGACACATGAACAGCGCTGGCAATAACATTGATGGGGCTCCGAAAAAAAGTGAGAATGGGAATTGGCGAACAGCGCTACGCAATAACTTCGCGGGGCTCCAGACTCGTTGGTGGAGGATGCATGAACAGCGCTTGGCAATAACATTCATGGGGCTCCGAAAAAAAGTGGGAATGGAGAATTGGCGAACAGCGCTATGGAATAACTTCCTGGGGCTCCATACTGGAAGGTGGAGGATGCATGAACAGCGCTAGGCAATAATATTCATGGGGCTCCGAAAAAAGTGGAGAATGGAGAATTGGCGAACAGCGCTACGCAATAACTTCGCGGGGCTCCAGACTCGAAGGTGGAGGACACATGAACAGCGCTAGGCAATAATATTCATGGGGCTCCGAAAAAAGTGGAGAATGGAGAATTGGCGAACAGCGCTACGCAATAACTTCGCGGGGCTCCAGACTCGAAGGTGGAGGACACATGAACAGCGCTAGGCAATAACATTCATGGGGCTCCGAAAAAAGTGGAGAATGGAGAATTGGCGAAATGCGCTACGCAATAACTTCGCGGGGCTCCAGACTCGTTTGTGGAGGATGCATGAATAGCGCTGGGCAATAACATTCATGGGGCTCCGAAAAAAAGTGGATAATGGAGAATTGGCGAACAGCGCTACGCAATAACTTCGCGGGGCTCCAACTCGAAGGTGGAGGATGCATGAACAGCGCTAGGCAATAACATTCATGGGGCTCCGAAAAAAAGTGGGGAATGGAGAATTGGCGAACAGCGCTATGCAATAACTTCCGGGGCTCCATACTGAAGGTGGAGGATGCATGAACAGCGCTGGCAATAACATTCATGGGGCTCGAAAAAAGTGGAGAATGGAGAATTGGCGAACAGCGCTACGCAATAACTTCGTGGGGCTCCAGACTCGAAGGTGGAGGATGCATGAACAGCGCTAGGAATTAACATTCATGGGGCTCCGAAAAAAGTGGAGAATGGAGAATTGGAGAACAGCGCTACGCAATAACTTCGTGGGGCTCCAGACTCGAAGGTGGAGGACACATGAACAGCGCTAGGCAATAAAATTGATGGGGCTCCGAAAAAAAGTGGAGAATGGGGAATTGGCGAACAGCGCTACGCAATAACTTCGCGGGGCTCCAGACTCGTTGGTGGAGGATGCATGAGCAGCGCTAGGCAGTAACATTCATGGGGCTCCGAAAAAAAGTGGAGAATGGAGAATTGGCGAACAGCGCTACGCAATAACTTCGCGGGGCTCCAAACTCGAAGCTGGAGGATGCATGAACAGCGCTAGGCAATAACATTCATGGGGCTCCGAAAAAAGTGGAGAATGGAGAATTGGCGAACAGCGCTACGCAATAACTTCGCGGGGCTCCAGACTCGAAGGTGGAGGACACATGAACAGCGCTAGGCAATAACATTCATGGGGCTCCGAAAAAAGTGGAGAATGGAGAATTGGCGAACAGCGCTACGCAATAACTTCGCGGGGCTCCAGACTCGAAGGTGGAGGACACATGAACAGCGCTAGGCAATAACATTCATGGGGCTCCGAAAAAAGTGGAGAATGGAGAATTGGCGAACAACGCTACGCAATAACTTCGTGGGGCTCCAGACTCGAAGGTGGAGGACACATGAACAGCGCTGGCAATAACATTCATGGGGCTCCGAAAAAAAGTGGAGAATGGGAATTGGCGAACAGCGCTACGCAATAACTTCGCGGGGCTCCAGACTCGTGGTGGAGGATGCATGAACAGCGCTGGCAATAACATTCATGGGGCTCCGAAAAAAAGTGGGGAATGGAGAATTGGCGAACAGCGCTATGCAATAACTTCCGGGGCTCCATACTGAAGGTGGAGGATGCATGAACAGCGCTGGCAATAACATTCATGGGGCTCCGAAAAAAGTGGAGAATGGAGAATTGGCGAACAGCGCTACGCAATAACTTCGCGGGGCTCCAGACTCGAAGGTGGAGGACACATGAACAGCGCTAGGCAATAATATTCATGGGGCTCCGAAAAAAGTGGAGAATGGAGAATTGGCGAACAACGCTACGCAATAACTTCGCGGGGCTCCAGACTCGAAGGTGGAGGACACATGAACAGCGCTGGCAATAACATTGATGGGGCTCCGAAAAAAGTGGAGAATGGGAATTGGCGAACAGCGCTACGCAATAACTTCGCGGGGCTCCAGACTCGAAGGTGGAGGACACATGAACAGCGCTGGCAATAACATTCATGGGGCTCCGAAAAAAAGTGGAGAATGGAGAATTGGCGAACAGCGCTACGCAATAACTTCCGGGGCTCCAGACTCGAAGGTGGAGGATGCATGAACAGCGCTAGGTAATAACATTCATGGGGCTCCGAAAAAAAGTGGAGAATGGAGAATTGGCGAACAGCGCTACGCAATAACTTCGCGGGGCTCCAGACTCGAAGGTGGAGGACACATGAACAGCGCTAGGCAATAATATTCATCGGGCTCCGAAAAAAGTGGAGAATGGAGAATTGGCGAACAGCGCTACGCAATAACTTCGCGGGGCTCCAGACTCGAAGGTGGAGGACACATGAACAGCGCTAGGCAATAACATTCATGGGGCTCCGAAAAAAGTGGAGAATGGAGAATTGGCGAAATGCGCTACGCAATAACTTCGCGGGGCTCCAGACTCGAAGGTGGAGGACACATGAACAGCGCTGGGCAATAACATTCATGGGGCTCCGAAAAAAAGTGGAGAATGGAGAATTGGCGAACAGCGCTACGCAATAACTTCGCGGGGCTCCAGACTCGATGGTGGAGGATGCATGAACAGCGCTTGGCAATAACATTCATGGGGCTCCGAAAAAAAGTGGGGAATGGAGAATTGGCGAACAGCGCTATGCAATAACTTCCGGGGCTCCATACTGAAGGTGGAGGATGCATGAACAGCGCTAGGCAATAATATTCATGGGGCTCCGAAAAAAAGTGGAGAATGGAGAATTGGCGAACAGCGCTACGCAATAACTTCGCGGGGCTCCAGACTCGAAGGTGGAGGACACATGAACAGCGCTAGGCAATAATATTCATGGGGCTCCGAAAAAAGTGGAGAATGGAGAATTGGCGAACAGCGCTACGCAATAACTTCGCGGGGCTCCAGACTCGAAGGTGGAGGACACATGAACAGCGCTAGGCAATAACATTCATGGGGCTCCGAAAAAAGTGGAGAATGGAGAATTGGCGAAAGCGCTACGCAATAACTTCGCGGGGCTCCAGACTCGTTGGTGGAGGATGCATGAATAGCGCTGGCAATAACATTCATGGGGCTCCGAAAAAAAGTGGAGAATGGAGAATTGGCGAACAGCGCTACGCAATAACTTCGCGGGGCTCCAGACTCGAAGGTGGAGGATGCATGAACAGCGCTAGGCAATAACATTCATGGGGCTCCGAAAAAAAGTGGAGAATGGAGAATTGGCGAACAGCGCTACGCAATAACTTCGCGGGGCTCCAGACTCGAAGGTGGAGGATGCATGAACAGCGCTAGGCAATAACATTCATGGGGCTCCGAAAAAAGTGGAGAATGGAGAATTGGCGAACAGCGCTACGCAATAACTTCGCGGGGCTCCAGACTCGAAGGTGGAGGATGCATGAACAGCGCTAGGCAATAACATTCATGGGGCTCCGAAAAAAGTGGAGAATGGAGAATTGGCGAACAGCGCTACGCAATAACTTCGCGGGGCTCCAGACTCGAAGGTGGAGGACACATGAACAGCGCTAGGCAATAACATTCATGGGGCTCCGAAAAAAAGTGGAGAATGGAGAATTGGCGAACAGCGCTACGCAATAACTTCGCGGGGCTCCAGACTCGTGGTGGAGGATGCATGAACAGCGCTAGGCAATAACATTCATGGGGCTCCGAAAAAAAGTGGAGAATGGAGAATTGGCGAACAGCGCTACGCAATAACTTCGCGGGGCTCCAGACTCGAAGGTGGAGGATGCATGAACAGCGCTAGGCAATAACATTCATGGGGCTCCGAAAAAAGTGGGGAATGGAGAATTGGCGAACAGCGCTACGCAATAACTTCGCGGGGCTCCAGACTCGAAGGTGGAGGACACATGAACAGCGCTAGGCAATAACATTCATGGGGCTCCGAAAAAAGTGGAGAATGGAGAATTGGCGAACAGCGCTACGCAATAACTTCGCGGGGCTCCAGACTCGAAGGTGGAGGATGCATGAACAGCGCTAGGCAATAACATTCATGGGGCTCCGAAAAAAAGTGGAGAATGGAGAATTGGCGAACAGCGCTACGCAATAACTTCGCGGGGCTCCAGACTCGAAGGTGGAGGACACATGAACAGCGCTAGGCAATAACATTCATGGGGCTCCGAAAAAAGTGGAGAATGGAGAATTGGCGAACAGCGCTACGCAATAACTTCGCGGGGCTCCAGACTCGAAGGTGGAGGATGCATGAACAGCGCTAGGCAATAACATTCATGGGGCTCCGAAAAAAAGTGGAGAATGGAGAATTGGCGAACAGCGCTACGCAATAACTTCGCGGGCTCCAGACTCGAAGGTGGAGGACACATGAACAGCGCTAGGCAATAACATTCATGGGGCTCCGAAAAAAAGTGGAGAATGGAGAATTGGCGAACAGCGCTACGCAATAACTTCGCGGGGCTCCAGACTCGAAGGTGGAGGACACATGAACAGCGCTAGGCAATAACATTCATGGGGCTCCGAAAAAAAGTGGAGAATGGAGAATTGGCGAACAGCGCTACGCAATAACTTCGCGGGGCTCCAGACTCGAAGGTGGAGGACACATGAACAGCGCTAGGCAATAACATTCATGGGGCTCCGAAAAAAGTGGAGAATGGAGAATTGGCGAACAGCGCTACGCAATAACTTCGCGGGGCTCCAGACTCGAAGGTGGAGGATGCATGAACAGCGCTAGGCAATAACATTCATGGGGCTCCGAAAAAAAGTGGAGAATGGAGAATTGGCGAACAGCGCTACGCAATAACTTCGCGGGGCTCCAGACTCGAAGGTGGAGGACACATGAACAGCGCTAGGCAATAACATTCATGGGGCTCCGAAAAAAAATGGAGAATGGAGAATTGGCGAACAGCGCTACGCAATAACTTCGCGGGGCTCCAGACTCGAGGTGGAGGATGCATGAACAGCGCTGGCAATAACATTCATGGGGCTCCGAAAAAAAGTGGAGAATGGAGAATTGGCGAACAGCGCTATGCAATAACTTCGCGGGGCTCCATACTTGAAGGTGGAGGATGCATGAACAGCGCTTGGCAATAACATTCATGGGGCTCCGAAAAAAGTGGAGAATGGAGAATTGGCGAACAGCGCTACGCAATAACTTCGCGGGGCTCCAGACTCGAAGGTGGAGGATGCATGAACAGCGCTAGGCAATAACATTCATGGGGCTCCGAAAAAAGTGGAGAATGGAGAATTGGAGAACAGCGCTACGCAATAACTTCGTGGGGCTCCAGACTCGAAGGTGGAGGACACATGAACAGCGCTAGGCAATAACATTCATGGGGCTCCGAAAAAAAGTGGAGAATGGGAATTGGCGAACAGCGCTACGCAATAACTTCGCGGGGCTCCAGACTCGTAGGTGGAGGATGCATGAACAGCGCTGGCAATAACATTCATGGGGCTCCGAAAAAAAGTGGAGAATGGAGAATTGGCGAACAGCGCTATGCAATAACTTCCGGGGCTCCATACTGGAAGGTGGAGGATGCATGAACAGCGCTTGGCAATAACATTCATGGGGCTCCGAAAAAAGTGGAGAATGGAGAATTGGCGAACAGCGCTACGCAATAACTTCGCGGGGCTCCAGACTCGAAGGTGGAGGACACATGAACAGCGCTAGGCAATAATATTCATGGGGCTCCGAAAAAAGTGGAGAATGGAGAATTGGCGAACAGCGCTAGCAATAACTTTGTGGGGCTCCAGACTCGAAGGTGGAGGACACATGAACAGCGCTGGCAATAACATTCATGGGGCTCCGAAAAAAAGTGGAGAATGGAGAATTGGCGAACAGCGCTACGCAATAACTTCGCGGGGCTCCAGACTCGAAGGTGGAGGACACATGAACAGCGCTAGGCAATAACATTCATGGGGCTCCGAAAAAAGTGGAGAATGGAGAATTGGCGAACAGCGCTACGCAATAACTTCGCGGGGCTCCAGACTCGAAGGTGGAGGACACATGAACAGCGCTAGGCAATAACATTCATGGGGCTCCGAAAAAAGTGGAGAATGGGGAATTGGCGAACAGCGCTACGCAATAACTTCGCGGGGCTCCAGACTCGTTGGTGGAGGATGCATGAACAACGCTTGGCAATAACATTCATGGGGCTCCGAAAAAAAGTGGAGAATGGAGAATTGGCGAACAGCGCTATGCAATAACTTCCGGGGCTCCATACTGGAAGGTGGAGGATGCATGAACAGCGCTAGGCAATAACATTCATGGGGCTCCGAAAAAAGTGGAGAATGGAGAATTGGCGAACAGCGCTACGCAATAACTTCGCGGGGCTCCAGACTCGAAGGTGGAGGACACATGAACAGCGCTAGGCAATAATATTCATGGGGCTCCGAAAAAAGTGGAGAATGGAGAATTGGCGAACAGCGCTACGCAATAACTTCGCGGGGCTCCAGACTCGAAGGTGGAGGATGCATGAACAGCGCTAGGCAATAACATTCATGGGGCTCCGAAAAAAAGTGGAGAATGGAGAATTGGTGAACAACGCTACGCAATAACTTCGCGGGGCTCCAGACTCGAAGGTGGAGGACACATGAACAGCGCTGGCAATAACATTCATGGGGCTCCGAAAAAAGTGGAGAATGGAGAATTGGCGAACAGCGCTACGCAATAACTTCGCGGGGCTCCAGACTCGGGTGGAGGATGCATGAACAGCGCTAGGCAATAACATTCATGGGGCTCCGAAAAAAGTGGAGAATGGAGAATTGGCGAAAGCGCTACGCAATAACTTCGCGGGGCTCCAGACTCGAAGGTGGAGGATGCATGAACAGCGCTAGGCAATAACATTCATGGGGCTCGAAAAAAATGGGGAATGGAGAATTGGCGAACAGCGCTATGCAATAACTTCCGGGGCTCCATACTGAAGGTGGAGGATGCATGAACAGCGCTTGGCAATAACATTCATGGGGCTCCGAAAAAAGTGGAGAATGGAGAATTGGCGAACAGCGCTACGCAATAACTTCGCGGGCTCCAGACTCGAAGGTGGAGGATGCATGAACAGCGCTAGGCAATAACATTCATGGGGCTCCGAAAAAAATGGAGAATGGAGAATTGGCGAACAGCGCTACGCAATAACTTCGCGGGGCTCCAGACTCGAAGGTGGAGGATGCATGAACAGCGCTAGGCAATAACATTCATGGGGCTCCGAAAAAAAGTGGGGAATGGAGAATTGGCGAACAGCGCTACGCAATAACTTCGCGGGGCTCCAGACTGAAGGTGGAGGATGCATGAACAGCGCTTGGCAATAACATTCATGGGGCTCCGAAAAAAGTGGAGAATGGAGAATTGGCGAACAGCGCTACGCAATAACTTCGCGGGGCTCCAGACTCGAAGGTGGAGGACACATGAACAGCGCTAGGCAATAATATTCATGGGGCTCCGAAAAAAGTGGAGAATGGAGAATTGGCGAACAGCGCTACGCAATAACTTCGCGGGGCTCTAGACTCGAAGGTGGAGGATGCATGAACAGCGCTAGGCAATAACATTCATGGGGCTCCGAAAAAAGTGGAGAATGGAGAATTGGCGAACAGCGCTACGCAATAACTTCGCGGGGCTCCAGACTCGAAGGTGGAGGATGCATGAACAGCGCTAGGCAATAACATTCATGGGGCTCGAAAAAAGTGGAGAATGGAGAATTGGCGAACAGCGCTACGCAATAATTCGTGGGGCTCCAGACTCGAAGGTGGAGGACACATGAACAGCGCTAGGCAATAACATTGATGGGGCTCCGAAAAAAAGTGAAGAATGGGGAATTGGCGAACAGCGCTACGCAATAACTTCGCGGGGCTCCAGACTCGTTGGTGGAGGATGCATGAACAACGCTTGGCAATAACATTCATGGGGCTCCGAAAAAAGTGGAGAATGGAGAATTGGCTAACAGCGCTATGCAATAACTTCCTGGGGCTCCATACTGGAAGGTGGAGGATGCATGAACAGCACTTGGCAATAACATTCATGGGGCTCCGAAAAAAGTGGAGAATGGAGAATTGGCGAACAGCGCTACGCAATAACTTCGCGGGGCTCCAGACTCGAAGGTGGAGGATGCATGAACAGCGCTAGGCAATAACATTCATGGGGCTCCGAAAAAAGTGGAGAATGGAGAATTGGCGAACAGCGCTACGCAATAACTTCGCGGGGCTCTAGACTCGAAGGTGGAGGATGCATGAACAGCGCTAGGCAATAACATTCATGGGGCTCCGAAAAAAGTGGAGAATGGAGAATTGGCGAACAGCGCTACGCAATAACTTCGCGGGGCTCCAGACTCGAAGGTGGAGGATGCATGAACAGCGCTAGGCAATAACATTCATGGGGCTCCGAAAAAAAATGGAGAATGGAGAATTGGCGAACAGCGCTACGCAATAACTTCGCGGGGCTCCAGACTCGAAGGTGGAGGATGCATGAACAGTGCTAGGCAATAACATTCATGGGGCTCTGAAAAAAAAGTGGGGAATGGAGAATTGGCGAACAGCGCTATGCAATAACTTCCCGAGGCTCCATACTGGAAGGTGGAGGATGCATGAACAGCGCTTGGCAATAACATTCATGGGGCTCCGAAAAAAGTGGAGAATGGAGAATTGGCGAACAGCGCTACGCAATAACTTCGCGGGGCTCCAGACTCGTAGGTGGAGGACACATGAACAGCGCTAGGTATTAATATTCATCGGGCTGCGAAAAAAGTGGAGAATGGAGAATTCGCGAACAGCGCTACGCAATAACTTCGCGGGGCTCCAGACTCGAAGGTGGAGGATGCATGAATAGCGCTAGGCAATAACATTCATGGGGCTCCGAAAAAAAGTGGAGAATGGAGAATTGGTGAACAACGCTACGCAATAACTTCGCGGGGCTCCAGACTCGAAGGTGGAGGACACATGAACAGCGCTAGGCAATAACATTCATGGGGCTACGAAAAAAGTGGAGAATGGAGTATTGGCGAAATGCGCTACGCAATAACTTCGCGGGTGATGAGGACTTGACCAAGAGCAAGGGCAAGGATCCACTTGAAGGACTTGGAGGACTTATGACAAGGGCTAGAACAAGGAAAGCCAAGGAAGCTCTTCAACAAGTGCTGTCCATACTATTTGAATACAAGCCCAAGTTTCAAGGAGAAAAGTCCAAGGTTGTGAATTGTATCATGGCCCAAATGGAGGAGGACTAAATGACACCACTTTGTCTCAATTTTTAGAGTGTTTAGTTTGTCTAAATAATGGCCCAATCCTTGTAAAGTTGGCTGACCAAAAATATGTTTTGGGTTAATCAATTAAAAGGGCTTTAGTTAGGTTTAGTTCAAGGTTTAATAAGGGCCCAATTGGCAACCTAGGCATCAGCCTTTTGGGAGACCAAATGGTGGCTGACTTGTTGGCTGTTGGGGGTGACTTTTGGTTGCCACAATTTCAGTTACATTCAGCCATTAAGTTTTTTTTAATTCCCTAGGTTAATGGCATTAAGTTATTTTAATTCTAGGTTAGTGGGTCATTACTAAAATCTGCTGTAAAGCTTCTATATAAGCTGAACCATTTTATCAATAAACACAAGTTGAGTTTTATTCAGAAAATTAGAGTTTATCTCTTTTATCTTAGTGAGAGTGATTCTCCTAAATTCTTGAGTGATTCAAGAACACCCTGGCTGTATCAAAGGACTTTCACAACCTTTGTGTGTTGCCCTCGCTGGAAAGAGTGATTCTTTCCTTCCTTTCATCTTCACCCTTTTCTTTCAAACCACAATTCCAGAAAATCCACCTCTGCCCAGAATTATCTCGTGGCCATAACTCCCATTTTACGCACTCAAATTAAGTGATTCTTGAGCCTAAATTGACTTTCAAAACGAGACCTTTCACCTCGTTTTGGAATCACCTCATTTGGAGCCCTGTAGCTTCAGTTATTGCCATTTCTATATTTCTGTCCAGCCACCACTTAACCTACATTTTACCATCCCATTCATCCATTTTATGCCAAGAACCACCTTATTAAGACCCACGAAATTAACCACCTTATTTTCCATCCTTTCCTTAATCAATTTCCGCATTTTCCATCAAGGTTTAATCCTAGACGATCCTAAGTCAGCCCTTGTGCCATGAGGGTTCATATCATTTGGTATCAGAGCTCCGGTTCTAGGATCAACACTTCCTTTGCTGGAAATATTGGGTAACATCCTTCTTTATTCTCTTTGCCATTTATATTACCTTCTTATTCATATATATATTTTTTAGGCTGAACCATTGCAAAAGTTAAGCCTTTTGATCTCTTTGTTATATAAAAAAAAAAGAAGCAGAATTTCGTATAAGCAAAATTAAAAAAAAAAAATAAAAAATTGGGCTGAATGGTTCATGCTTGAAGAACTTAAAAAACTCATTAAGGTAATATATTGGTTGCATGAAGGATTGTTACTTGAATTCCTAAATTCTGAATTTTATTTCCTTCATTTGTGCCTAAAAACATTGTTAGCCTTTTTCTTGGTTAACCTTTTCCTTGTCTAGCCTTACCTTACACATATTGGTGAATTGCTCTTTGTTGTGGTCATAATCTCTTGAATTGCCTAAGAACTCAAGGGGAATTAGAGTGGTAAAAGGCAAGAGTGTTTCATTAGAGAAAAGCCATAATTGTGTGATACACTTGAGTGGGTGAGGTATTCAAACAGCAACTATAATTGTCTTGTTACGTTTGATTTGTTTGTTTGAGATGTCAGGTACTAATCCTAATGATGGAGTGGGGCTTTCGCAATTCCAAATGCAAGCTTTGATGCAACATTTGGAGAGGTTAATGAAACAACGAGATGATGCGCTCCATGAGAGGTTGGATCAAATGGAGAATAGAGATCATAATGAAGAAGAAAGGAGGAGAAGAGGGAATGATGGTGTTCCTAGACAAAACCGAATTGATGGTATTAAACTCAACATTCCTCCATTTAAAGGAAAGAATGATCCGGAGGCCTACTTGGAGTGGGAGATGAAAATAGAGCATGTTTTCTCATGCAACAACTATGAGGAGGACCAAAAGGTGAAGCTTGCCGCCACGGAGTTTTCCGACTATGCTCTTGTGTGGTGGAACAAGCTACAAAAGGAGAGAGCAAGAAATGAAGAGCCAATGGTTGATACATGGACGGAGATGAAAAAGATCATGAGGAAGCGGTATGTGCCGGCTAGTTACTCAAGGGACTTGAAATTCAAGCTCCAAAAACTAACCCAAGGCAACAAGGGGGTTGAGGAGTATTTCAAGGAAATGGATGTGCTCATGATTGAAGCAAATATTGAAGAAGATGAGGAGGTAACTATGGCTCGATTTCTTAATGGTTTGACTAATGATATCCGTGATATTGTTGAGCTGCAGGAGTTTGTTGAAATGGATGATTTGCTTCACAAAGCAATCCAAGTGGAGCAACAATTAAAAAGGAAGGGAGTGGCTAAGAGGAGTTTTACCAACTTTGGTTCTTCTAGTTGGAAAGACAAAGGTAAGAAAGATGGGGCTGCTACTTCTAGTAGTTCCACACCTATCCCATCAAAAACTCGCTCAAAGTCCCAAGAGGAACCCTCTAAAAGGAGTAGAGATGTGAAGTGTTTCAAGTGCCAAGGCCTAGGACACTATGCTTATGAGTGCCCTAACAAAAGGTCCATGGTTCTTAGAGATGGAGAATATATAAGTGAATCCGATGTTGAAGAAGAAGAGGAGAGTGAGTACGTAGAGGAAGAGGAGACTCCGGAGGGAGATTTGTTGATGATTAGGCAGTTACTTGGTGGTCAATTGAAGCATGAGGAGGAGAGCCAAAGAGAAAGCATCTTTCACACTAGATGTTTAATCAATGGCAAGGTGTGCATGGTGATCATTGATGGAGGTAGTTGCACCAATGTGGCTAGTGCTAGATTAGTGTCAAAGCTAAATTTAGCTACTAAACCACATCCTAGGCCATACAAACTTCAATGGCTTAGTAAGGATGGGGAGGTGCAAGTGAGGCAGCAAGTGGAAGTGGACGTTTCCATTGGGAAATACAATGATAAGGTACTTTGTGATGTTGTTCCTATGGAGGCCAGTCACTTACTTTTGGGGAGACCATGGCAATTTGATAAAAGAGCCAATCATGACGGTTACACCAACAAGATCTCTTTCATGCACCAAGACAAAAAGATTGTGCTCAAGCCATTGAGTCCACAAGAAGTGTGTGAGGATCAAAAGAAAATGAGAGAAAAACTTCTTCAAGAGAAAAAAGAAAAAGAAAAAGTGAGCAAAACACTTGAGAGTGAGAAAAAGAGGGAAACACTTGAGAGGAAAAAGAGTGAACAAAAGAAGAGTGAAACACTTGAAGTGAGGGAGAGCTATTTAGCCACAAAAAGTGAGGTTAAGAGGTTGTTTCGTGCTAAACAGTCACTATATATCTTGTTTTGCAAAAATCAGATTTTGACCACTAACACTTTTGATGATTTTGAAGTTGTTTATGGTTTTAACCCACTAACTCCTCTTGATCTTTTGCCTATGCCTAATGTTTCTGTTTTTAAGCATAAAGAAGGTCAAGCAAAGGCGGACTATGTGAAGAAGCTTCATGGGAGAGTCAAAGATCAAATTGAGAGGAAAAATAAAAGCTATGCTAAACAAGCCAACAAAGGAAGAAAGAAGGTTGTCTTCGAACCCGGAGATTGGGTTTGGGTGCACATGAGAAAAGAAAGGTTTCCGGAACAGAGGAAATCAAAGCTTCAACCAAGGGGAGATGGATCATTTCAAGTGCTTGAAAGAATCAATGACAATGCTTACAAAGTTGAGCTGCCCGGTGAGTATAATGTTAGTTCCACCTTCAATGTCTCTGATTTACCTCTTTTTGATGCAGATGGAGAATCCGATTTGAGGACAAATCCTTCTCAAGAGGGAGAGAATGATGAGGACTTGACCAAGAGCAAGGGCAAGGATCCACTTGAAGGACTTGGAGGACTTATGACAAGGGCTAGAACAAGGAAAGCCAAGGAAGCTCTTCAACAAGTGCTGTCCATACTATTTGAATACAAGCCCAAGTTTCAAGGAGAAAAGTCCAAGGTTGTGAATTGTATCATGGCCCAAATGGAGGAGGACTAAATGACACCACTTTGTCTCAATTTTTAGAGTGTTTAGTTTGTCTAAATAATGGCCCAATCCTTGTAAAGTTGGCTGACCAAAAATATGTTTTGGGTTAATCAATTAAAAGGGCTTTAGTTAGGTTTAGTTCAAGGTTTAATAAGGGCCCAATTGGCAACCTAGGCATCAGCCTTTTGGGAGACCAAATGGTGGCTGACTTGTTGGCTGTTGGGGGTGACTTTTGGTTGCCACAATTTCAGTTACATTCAGCCATTAAGTTTTTTTTAATTCCCTAGGTTAATGGCATTAAGTTATTTTAATTCTAGGTTAGTGGGTCATTACTAAAATCTGCTGTAAAGCTTCTATATAAGCTGAACCATTTTATCAATAAACACAAGTTGAGTTTTATTCAGAAAATTAGAGTTTATCTCTTTTATCTTAGTGAGAGTGATTCTCCTAAATTCTTGAGTGATTCAAGAACACCCTGGCTGTATCAAAGGACTTTCACAACCTTTGTGTGTTGCCCTCGCTGGAAAGAGTGATTCTTTCCTTCCTTTCATCTTCACCCTTTTCTTTCAAACCACAATTCCAGAAAATCCACCTCTGCCCAGAATTATCTCGTGGCCATAACTCCCATTTTACGCACTCAAATTAAGTGATTCTTGAGCCTAAATTGACTTTCAAAACGAGACCTTTCACCTCGTTTTGGAATCACCTCATTTGGAGCCCTGTAGCTTCAGTTATTGCCATTTCTATATTTCTGTCCAGCCACCACTTAACCTACATTTTACCATCCCATTCATCCATTTTATGCCAAGAACCACCTTATTAAGACCCACGAAATTAACCACCTTATTTTCCATCCTTTCCTTAATCAATTTCCGCATTTTCCATCAAGGTTTAATCCTAGACGATCCTAAGTCAGCCCTTGTGCCATGAGGGTTCATATCAGCGGGGCACTAGACTCGTTGGTGGAGGATGCATGAATAGCGCTGGGCAATAACATTCATGGGGCTCCGAAAAAAAGTGGATAATGGAGAATTGGCGAACAGCGCTACGCAATAACTTCGCGGGGCTCCAAACTCGAAGGTGGAGGATGCATGAACAGCGCTAGGCAATAACATTCATGGGGCTCTGAAAAAAAAGTGGGGAATGGAGAATTGGCGAACAGCGCTATGCAATAACTTCCCGGGGCTCCATACTCGAAGGTGGAGGATGCATGAATAGCGCTAGGCAATAACATTCATGGGGCTCTGAAAAAAAGTGGAGAATGGAGAATTGGTGAACAACGCTACACAATAACTTCGCGGGGCTCCAGACTCGAAGGTGGAGGACACATGAACAGCGCTAGGCAATAACATTCATGGGGCTCCGAAAAAAGTGGAGAATGGAGAATTGGCGAACAGCGCTACGCAATAAATTCGTGGGGCTCCAGACTCGAAGGTGGAGGACACATGAACAGCGCTAGGCAATAACATTGATGGGGCTCCGAAAAAAAGTGAAGAATGGGGAATGGGCGAACAACGCTACGCAATAATTTCGCGGGGCTCCAGACTCGTTGGTGGAGGATGCATGAACAACGCTTGGCAATAACATTCATGGGGCTCCGAAAAAAGTGGAGAATGGAGAATTGGCTAACAGCGCTATGCAATAACTTCCTGGGGCTCCATACTGGAAGGTGGAGGATGCATGAACAGCACTTGGCAATAACATTCATGGGGCTCTGAAAAAAGTGGAGAATGGAGAATTGGCGAACAGCGCTACGCAATAACTTCGCGGGGCTCCAGACTCGAAGGTGGAGGACACATGAACAGCGCTAGGCAATAATATTCATGGGGCTCCAAAAAAAGTGGAGAATGGAGAATTGGCGAACAGCGCTACGCCATAACTTTGCGGGGCTCCAGACTCGAAGGTGGAGGATGCATGAACAGCGCTAGGTAATAACATTCATGGGCTCCGAAAAAAAGTGGAGAATGGAGAATTGGTGAACAACGCTACGCAATAACTTCGCGGCGCTCCAGACTCGAAGGTGGAGGACACATGAATAGCGCAAGGCAATAACATTCATGGGGCTCCGAAAAAAGTGGAGAATGGAGAATTGGCGAAATGCGCTACGCAATAACTTCGCGGGGCTCCAGACTCGTTGGTGGAGGATGCATGAGCAGCGCTAGGCAATAACATTCATAGGGCTCCGAAAAAAAGTGGAGAATGGAGAACTGGCGAACAGCGCTACGCAATAACTTCGCGGGGCTCCAAACTCGAAGGTGGAGGATGCATGAACAGCGCTAGGCAATAACATTCATGGGGCTCTGAAAAAAAAGTGGGGAATGGAGAATTGGCGAACAGCGCTATGCAATAACTTCCCGGGGCTCCATACTCGAAGGTGGAGGATGCATGAATAGCGCTAGGCAATAACATTCATGGGGCTCTGAAAAAAAGTGGAGAATGGAGAATTGGTGAACAACGCTACGCAATAACTTCGCGGGGCTCCAGACTCGAAGGTGGAGGACACATGAGCAGCGCTAGGCAATAACATTGATGGGGCTCCGAAAAAAAGTGAAGAATGGGGAATTGGCGAACAGCGCTACGCAATAACTTCGCGGGGCTCCAGACTCGAAGGTGGAGGACACATGAACAGCGCTAGGCAATAACATTCATGGGGCTACGAAAAAAGTGGAGAATGGAGTATTGGCGAAATGCGCTACGCAATAACTTCCCGGGGCTCCATACTCGAAGGTGGAGGATGCATGAATAGCGCTAGGCAATAACATTCATGGGGCTCTGAAAAAAAGTGGAGAATAGAGAATTGGCGAACAGCGCTACGCAATAACTTCGCGGGGCTCCAGACTCGTAGGTGGAGGACACATGAACAGCGCTAGGTATTAATATTCATCGGGCTGCGAAAAAAGTGGAGAATGGAGAATTGGCGAACAGCGCTACGCAATAACTTCGCGGGGCTCCAGACTCGAAGGTGGAGGATGCATGAATAGTGCTAGGCAATAACATTCATGGGGCTCCGAAAAAAAGTGGAGAATGGAGAATTGGTGAACAACGCTACGCAATAACTTCGCGGGGCTCCAGACTCGAAGGTGGAGGACACATGAACAGCGCTAGGCAATAACATTCATGGGGCTACGAAAAAAGTGGAGAATGGAGTATTGGCGAAATGCGCTACGCAATAACTTCGCGGGTCACCAGACTCGTTGGTGGAGGATGCATGAATAACGCTGGGCAATAACATTCATGGGGCTCCGAAAAAAAGTGGATAATGGAGAATTGGCGAACAGCGCTACGCAATAACTTCGCGGGGCTCCAAACTCGAAGGTGGAGGATGCATGAACAGCGCTAGGCAATAACATTCATGGGGCTCTGAAAAAAAAGTGGGGAATGGAGAATTGGCGAACAGCGCTATGCAATAACTTCCCGGGGCTCCATACTCGAAGGTGGAGGATGCATGAATAGCGCTAGGCAATAACATTCATGGGGCTCTGAAAAAAAGTGGAGAATGGAGAATTGGTGAACAACGCTACGCAATAACTTCGCGGGGCTCCAGACTCGAAGGTGGAGGACACATGAACAGCGCTAGGCAATAACATTCATGGGGCTCCGAAAAAAGTGGAGAATGGAGAATTGGCGAACAGCGCTACGCAATAAATTCGTGGGGCTCCAGAGTCGAAGGTGGAGGACACATGAACAGCGCTAGGCAATAACATTGATGGGGCTCCGAAAAAAAGTGAAGAATGGGGAATTGGCGAACAGCGCTACGCAATAACTTCGCGGGGCTCCAGACTCGTTGGTGGAGGATGCATGAACAA
>NW_021144189.1:0-30744 GCF_004193775.1 Glycine soja
TCAATTTCGAGCGTCTCGATATATGACAGGACTCAATCAGACATCCGAGTAAAAAGTTATTGTCGTTTGAATTGGCTCAGAGCTTCAACATTCAATTTCGAGCGTCTCGATATATGACAGGACTCAATCAGACATCCGAGTAAAAAGTTATTGTCGTTTGAATTGGCTCAGAGCTTCAACATTCAATTTCGAGCGTCTCGATATATGACAGGACTCAATCAGACATCCGAGTAAAAAGTTATTGTCGTTTGAATTGGCTCAGAGCTTCAACATTCAATTTCGAGCGTCTCGATATGTGACGAGACTCAATCAGACATCCGAGTAAAAAGTTATTGTCGTTTGAATTTGCTCAGAGCTTCAACATTCAATTTCGAGCGTCTCGATATATGACGGACTCAATCAGACATCCGAGTAAAAAGTTATTGTCGTTTGAATTGGCTCAGAGCTTCAACATTCAATTTCGAGCGTCTCGATATATGACGGACTCAATCAGACATCCGAGTAAAAAGTTATTGTCGTTTGAATTGCTCAGAGCTTCAACATTCAATTTCGAGCGTCTCGATATATGACCGGACTCAATCAGACATCCGAGTAAAAAGTTATTGTCGTTTGAATTGGTTCAGAGCTTCAACATTCAATTTCGAGCGTCTCGATATATACGGGACTCAATCAGACATCCGAGTAAAAAGTTATTGTCGTTTGAATTTGCTCAGAGCTTCAACATTCAATTTCGAGCGTCTCGATATATTACGGGACTCAATCAGACATCCGAGTAAAAAGTTATTGTCGTTTGAATTGGCTCAGAGCTTCAACATTCAATTTCGAGCGTCTCGATATATTACGGGACTCAATCAGACATCCGAGTAAAAAGTTATTGTCGTTTGAATTGGCTCAGAGCTTCAACATTCAATTTCGAGCGTCTCGATATATTACGGGCGTCAATCAGACATCCGAGTAAAAAGTTATTGTCGTTTGAATTGGCTCAGAGCTTCAACATTCAATTTCGAGCGTCTCGATATATTACGGGCGTCAATCAGACATCCGAGTAAAAAGTTATTGTCGTTTGAATTGGCTCAGAGCTTCAACATTCAATTTCGAGCGTCTCGATATATGACAGGACTCAATCAGACATCCGAGTAAAAAGTTATTGTCGTTTGAATTGGCTCAGAGCTTCAACATTCAATTTCGAGCGTCTCGATATATGACAGGACTCAATCAGACATCCGAGTAAAAAGTTATTGTCGTTTGAATTTGCTCAGAGCTTCAACATTCAATTTCGAGCGTGTCGATATATTACGGGCGTCAATCAGACATCCGAGTAAAAAGTTATTGTCGTTTGAATTGGCTCAGAGCTTCAACATTCAATTTCGAGCGTCTCGATATATGACAGGACTGAATCAGATATCCGAGTAAAAAGTTATTGTCGTTTGAATTTGCTCAGAGCTTCAACATTCAATTTCGAGCGTCTCGATATATGACAGGACTCAATCAGACATCCGAGTAAAAAGTTATTGTCGTTTGAATTGGCTCAGAGTTTCAACATTCAATTTCGAGCGTCTCGATATATGACAGGACTCAATCAGACATCCGAGTAAAAAGTTATTGTCGTTTGAATTTGCTCAGAGCTTCAACATTCAATTTTGAGCGTCTCGATATATGTTGGGACTCAATCAGACATCCGAGTAAAAAGTTATTGTCGTTTGAATTAGCTCAGAGCTTCAACATTCAATTTCGAGCGTCTCGATATATTATGGGCCTCAATCAGACATCCGAGTAAAAAGTTATTGTCGTTTGAATTTGCTCAGAGCTTCAACATTCAATTTTGAGCGTCTCGATATATGTTGGGACTCAATCAGACATCCGAGTAAAAAGTTATTGTCGTTTGAATTGGCTCAGAGCTTCAACATTCAATTTCGAGCGTCTCGATATATTACGGGCCTCAATCAGACATCCGAGTAAAAAGTTATTGTCGTTTGAATTGGCTCAGAGCTTCCACTTTCAATTTCGAGCGTGTCGATATATTACGGGCCTCAATCAGACATCCGAGTAAAAAGTTATTGTCGTTTGAATTGGTTCAGAGCTTCAACATTCAATTTCGAGCGTCTCGATATATGACCGGACTCAATCAGACATCCGAGTAAAAAGTTATTGTCGTTTGAATTGGTTCAGAGCTTCAACATTCAATTTCGAGCGTCTCGATATATGACAGGACTCAATCAGACATCCGAGTAAAAAGTTATTGTCGTTTGAATTGGCTCAGAGCTTCAACATTCAATTTCGAGCGTCTCGATATATGACAGGACTCAATCAGACATCCGAGTAAAAAGTTATTGTCGTTTGAATTTGCTCAGAGCTTCAACATTCAATTTTGAGCGTCTCGATATATGTTGGGACTCAATCAGACATCCGAGTAAAAAGTTATTGTCGTTTGAATTGGCTCAGAGCTTCAACATTCAATTTCGAGCGTCTCGATATATTACGGGCCTCAATCAGACATCCGAGTAAAAAGTTATTGTCGTTTGAATTGGCTCAGAGCTTCAACATTCAATTTCGAGCGTCTCGATATATTACGGGCTCAATCAGACATCCGAGTAAAAAGTTATTGTCGTTTGAATTGGCTCAGAGCTTCAACATTCAATTTCGAGCGTCTCGATATATGACAGGACTCAATCAGACATCCGAGTAAAAAGTTATTGTCGTTTGAATTGGCTCAGAGCTTCAACATTCAATTTCGAGCGTCTCGATATATGACGGACTCAATCAGACATCCGAGTAAAAAGTTATTGTCGTTTGAATTGCTCAGAGCTTCAACATTCAATTTCGAGCGTCTCGATATATTACGGGCCTCAATCAGACATCCGAGTAAAAAGTTATTGTCGTTTGAATTGGCTCAGAGCTTCAACATTCAATTTCGAGCGTCTCGATATATGAAGGACTCAATCAGACATCCGAGTAAAAAGTTATTGTCGTTTGAATTGGCTCAGAGCTTCAACATTCAATTTCGAGCGTCTCGATATATGACGGGACTCAATCAGACATCCGAGTAAAAAGTTATTGTCGTTTGAATTGGCTCAGAGCTTCAACATTCAATTTCGAGCGTCTCGATATATTACGGGCTCAATCAGACATCCGAGTAAAAAGTTATTGTCGTTTGAATTGGCTCAGAGCTTCACATTCAATTTCGAGCGTCTCGATATATACGGGACTCAATCAGACATCCGAGTAAAAAGTTATTGTCGTTTGAATTGGTCAGAGCTTCAACATTCAATTTCGAGCGTCTCGTTATATTATAGGACTCAATCAGACATCCGAGTAAAAGTTATTGTCGTTTGAATTTGCTCAGAGCATCAATATTCAATTTCGAGCGTCTCGATATATGACAGGACTCAATCAGACATCAATGTAAAAAGGTATTGTCGTTTGAATTGGCTCAGAGCTTCAACATTCAATTTCGAGCGTCTCGATATATGACAGGACTCAATCAGACATCCGAGTAAAAAGTTATTGTCGTTTGAATTTGCTCAGAGCTTCAACATTCAATTTTGAGCGTCTCGATATATGACGGGACTCAATCAGACATCCGAGTAAAAAGTTATTGTCGTTTGAATTGGCTCAGAGCTTCAACATTCAATTTCGAGCGTGTCGATATATTACGGGCGTCAATCAGACATCCGAGTAAAAAGTTATTGTCGTTTGAATTGGCTCAGAGCTTCAACATTCAATTTCGAGCGTCTCGATATATGACAGGACTCAATCAGACATCCGAGTAAAAAGTTATTGTCGTTTGAATTAGCTCAGAGCTTCAACATTCAATTTCGAGCGTCTCGTTATAGCACGGGACTCAATCAAACATCTGAGTAAAAAGTTATTGTCGTTTGAATTGGCTCAAAGCTTAAACATTCAACTTCGAGCGTCTCGATATATTACGGGCTCAATCAGACATCCGAGTAAAAAGTTATTGTCGTTTGAATTGCTCAGAGCTTCAACATTCAATTTCGAGCGTCTCGATATATGTACGGGACTCAATCAGACATCCGAGTAAAAAGTTATTGTCGTTTGAATTGCTCAGAGCTTCAACATTCAATTTCGAGCGTCTCGATATATGACGGGACTCAATCAGACATCCGAGTAAAAAGTTATTGTCGTTTGAATTGCTCAGAGCTTCACATTCAATTTCGAGCGTCTCGATATATGACAGGACTCAATCAGGCATCCGAGTAAAAAGTTATTGTCGTTTGAATTTGCTCAGAGCTTCAACATTCAATTTCGAGCGTCTCGATATATGACGGACTCAATCAGACATCCGAGTAAAAAGTTATTGTCGTTTGAATTGGCTCAGAGCTTCAACATTCAATTTCGAGCGTCTCGATATATGACAGGACTCAATCAGACATCGAGTAAAAAGTTATTGTCGTTTGAATTGCTCAGAGCTTCAACATTCAATTTCGAGCGTCTCGATATATGACGGACTCAATCAGACATCCGAGTAAAAAGTTATTGTCGTTTGAATTGCTCAGAGCTTCAACATTCAATTTCGAGCGTCTCGATATATTACGGGCTCAATCAGACATCCGAGTAAAAAGTTATTGTCGTTTGAATTGCTCAGAGCTTCAACATTCAATTTCGAGCGTCTCGATATATTACGGACTCAATCAGACATCCGAGTAAAAAGTTATTGTCGTTTGAATTGGCTCAGAGCTTCAACATTCAATTTCGAGCGTCTCGATATATTACGGGACTCAATCAGACATCCGAGTAAAAAGTTATTGTCGTTTGAATTGGCTGAGAGCTCCATCATTCAATTTCGAGCGTCTCGATATATGACGGGACACAATCAGACATCCGAGTAAAAAATATTGTCGTCTGAATTGGCTCAGAGCTTCAACATTCAATTTCGAGCGTCTCGATATATGACGGGACTCAATCAGACATCCGAGTAAAAAGTTATTGTCGTTTGAATTGGCTCAGAGCTTCAACATTCAATTTCGAGCGTCTCGATATATGACGGACTCAATCAGACATCCGAGTAAAAAGTTATTGTCGTTTGAATTTGCTCAGAGCTTCAACATTCAATTTCGAGCGTCTCGATATATGACGGACTCAATCAGACATCCGAGTAAAAAGTTATTGTCGTTTGAATTGGCTCAGAGCTTCAACATTCAATTCGAGCGTCTCGATATATTACGGACTCAATCAGACATCCGAGTAAAAAGTTATTGTCGTTTGAATTGGCTCAGAGCTTCAACATTCAATTTCGAGCGTCTCGATATATACGGGCTCAATCAGACATCCGAGTAAAAAGTTATTGTCGTTTGAATTGGCTCAGAGCTTCAACATTCAATTTCGAGCGTCTCGATATGTACGGACTCAATCAGACATCCGAGTAAAAAGTTATTGTCGTTTGAATTGCTCAGAGCTTCAACATTCAATTTCGAGCGTCCGATATATGACGGGACTCAATCAGACATCCGAGTAAAAGTTATTGTCGTTTGAATTTGCTCAGAGCTTCAACATTTCAATTTCGAGCGTGTCGATATATTACGGGGACTCAATCAGACATCCCGAGTAAAAAGTTATTGTCGTTTGAATTTGCCTTCAGAGCTTCAACATTCAATTTCGAGCGGTCTCGATATATTACGGACTCCAATCAGACATCCGAGGTAAAAGTTATTGTCGTTTGAATTGGCTCAGAGCTTCAACATTCAATTTCGAGCGTCTCGATATATTACAGGGACCTCAATCAGACATCCGAGTAAAAAGTTATTGTCGTTTGAATTGCTCAGAGCTTCAACATTCAATTTCGAGCGTCTCGATATATGACGGGATTCAATCAGACATCCGAGTAAAAAGTTATTGTCGTTTGAATTGCTCAGAGCTTCAACATTCAATTTCGAGCGTCTCGATATATGACGGACTCAATCAGACATCCGAGTAAAAAGTTATTGTCGTTTGAATTTGCTCAGAGCTTCAACATTCAATTTCGAGCGTCTCGATATATTACGGACTCAATCAGACATCCGAGTAAAAAGTTATTGTCGTTTGAATTGGCTCAGAGCTCAACATTCAATTTCGAGCGTCTCGATATATACGGGACTCAATCAGACATCCGAGTAAAAAGTTATTGTCGTTTGAATTGCTCAGAGCTTCAACATTCAATTTCGAGCGTCTCGATATGTTACGGACTCAATCAGACATCCGAGTAAAAAGTTATTGTCGTTTGAATTGCTCAGAGCTCAACATTCAATTTCGAGCGTCTCGATATATGACGGGACTCAATCAGACATCCGAGTAAAAGTTATTGTCGTTTGAATTTGCTCAGAGCTTCAACATTCAATTCGAGCGTCTCGATATATGACGGGACTCAATCAGACATCCGAGTAAAAAGTTATTGTCGTTTGAATTGGCTCAGAGCTTCAACATTCAATTCGAGCGTCTCGATATAGTTACGGACTCAATCAGACATCCGAGTAAAAAGTTATTGTCGTTTGAATTGCTCAGAGCTTCAACATTCATTTCGAGCGTCTCGATATATTACGGACTCAATCAGACATCCGAGTAAAAATTATTGTCGTTTGAATTGGCTCAGAGCTTCAACATTCAATTTCGAGCGTCTCGATATATACGGGACTCAATCAGACATCCGAGTAAAAAGTTATTGTCGTTTGAATTGGCTCAGAGCTTCAACATTCAATTTCGAGCGTCTCGATATATGACGGACTCAATCAGACATCCGAGTAAAAAGTTATTGTCGTTTGAATTGCTCAGAGCTTCAACATTCAATTTCGAGCGTCTCGATATATGACGGACTCAATCAGACATCCGAGTAAAAGTTATTGTCGTTTGAATTGGCTCAGAGCTTCAACATTCAATTTCGAGGCGTCTCGATATATTACGGACTCAATCAGACATCCGAGTAAAAAAGTTATTGTCGTTTGAATTGGCTCAGAGCTTCAACATTCAATTTCGAGCGTCTCGATATATGACGGGACTCAATCAGACATCCGAGTAAAAAGTTATTGTCGTTTGAATTGGCTCAGAGCTTCAACATTCAATTTCCGAGCGTCTCGATATATTACGGGACTCAATCAGACATCCGAGTAAAAAGTTATTGTCGTTTGAATGGCTCAGAGCTTCAACATTCAATTTCGAGCGTCTCGATATATTACGGGCTCAATCAGACATCCGAGTAAAAAGTTATTGTCGTTTGAATTGCTCAGAGCTTCAACATTCAATTTCGAGCGTCTCGATATATTACGGACTCAATCAGACATCCGAGTAAAAAGTTATTGTCGTTTGAATTGGCTCAGAGCTTCAACATTCAATTTCGAGCGTCTCGATATATGACGGACTCAATCAGACATCCGAGTAAAAATTATTGTCGTTTGAATTGGCTCAGAGCTTCAACATTCAATTTCGAGCGTCTCGATATATGACGGACTCAATCAACATCCGAGTAAAATTATTGTCGTTTGAATTGGCTCAGAGCTTCAACATTCAATTTCGAGCGTCTCGATATATGACAGGACTCAATCAGACATCCGAGTAAAAAGTTATTGTCGTTTGAATTGCTCAGAGCTTCAACATTCAATTTCGAGCGTCTCGATATATACGGGACTCAATCAGACATCCGAGTAAAAAGTTATTGTCGTTTGAATTGCTCAGAGCTTCAACATTCAATTTCGAGCGTCTCGATATATTACGGACTCAATCAGACATCCGAGTAAAAAGTTATTGTCGTTTGAATTGGCTCAGAGCTTCAACATTCAATTTCGAGCGTCTCGATATATTACGGGACTCAATCAGACATCCGAGTAAAAAGTTATTGTCGTTTGAATTGGCTCAGAGCTTCAACATTCAATTTCGAGCGTCTCGATATATTACGGACTCAATCAGACATCCGAGTAAAAAGTTATTGTCGTTTGAATTGCTCAGAGCTTCAACATTCAATTTCGAGCGTCTCGATATATGTACGGACTCAATCAGACATCCGAGTAAAAATTATTGTCGTTTGAATTGCTCAGAGCTTCAACATTCAATTTCGAGCGTCTCGATATATTACGGGACTCAATCAGACATCCGAGTAAAAAGTTATTGTCGTTGAATTGGCTCAGAGCTTCACATTCAATTCGACGTTCGATATATACGGACTCAATCAGACATCCGAGTAAAAAGTTATTGTCGTTTGAATTGGCTCAGAGCTTCAACATTCAATTTCGAGGTCTCGATATATGACGGACTCAATCAGACATCCGAGTAAAAAGTTATTGTCGTTTGAATTGGCTCAGAGCTTCAACATTCAATTTCGAGCGTCTCGATATATTACGGACTCAATCAGACATCCGAGTAAAAAGTTATTGTCGTTTGAATTGGCTCAGAGCTTCAACATTCAATTTCGAGCGTCTCATATATTACGGGACTCAATCAGACATCCGAGTAAAAAGTTATTGTCGTTTGAATTGGCTCAGAGCTTCAACATTCAATTTCGAGCGTCTCGATATATTACGGACTCAATCAGACATCCGAGTAAAAAATTATTGTCGTTTGAATTGGCTCAGAGCTTCAACATTCAATTTCGAGCGTCTCGATATATTACGGACTCAATCAGACATCCGAGTAAAAGTTATTGTCGTTTGAATTGCTCAGAGCTTCAACATTCAATTTCGAGCGTCTCGATATATGACGGACTCAATCAGACATCCGAGTAAAAAGTTATTGTCGTTTGAATTGGCTCAGAGCTTCAACATTCAATTTCGAGCGTCTCGATATATGACGGACTCAATCAGACATCCGAGTAAAAGTTATTGTCGTTTGAATTTGCTCAGAGCTTCAACATTCAATTTCTGAGCGTCTCGATATATACGGGACTCAATCAGACATCCGGTAAAAGTTATTGTCGTTTGAATTGGCTCAGAGCTTCAACATTCAATTTCGAGCGTCTCGATATTTACGGACTCAATCAGACATCCGAGTAAAAAGTTATTGTCGTTTGAATTGCTCAGAGCTTCAACATTCAATTTCGAGCGTCTCGATATATTACGGACTCAATCAGACATCCGAGTAAAAAGTTATTGTCGTTTGAATTGCTCAGAGCTTCAACATTCAATTTCGAGCGTCTCGATATATTACGGACTCAATCAGACATCCGAGTAAAAAGTTATTGTCGTTTGAATTGGCTCAGAGCTTCAACATTCAATTTCGAGCGTCTCGATATATGACGGACTCAATCAGACATCCGAGTAAAAAAGTATTGTCGTTTAATTGCTCAGAGCTTCAACATTCAATTTCGAGCGTCTCGATATATGACGGACTCAATCAGACATCCGAGTAAAAAGTTATTGTCGTTGAATTGGCTCAGAGCTTCAACATTCAATTTCGAGCGTCTCGATATATTACGGACTCAATCAACATCCGAGTAAAAAGTTATTGTCGTTGAATTGGCTCAGAGCTTCAACATTCAATTTCGAGCGTCTCGATATTACGGACTCAATCAGACATCCGAGTAAAAAGTTATTTCGTTTGAATTGCTCAGAGCTTCACATTCAATTTCGAGCGTCTCGATATTACGGACTCAATCAGACATCCGAGTAAAAGTATTGTCGTTTGAATTGGCTCAGAGCTCAACATTCAATTTCGAGCGTCTCGATATATTACGGGACTCAATCAGGACATCCGAGTAAAAAAGTTATTGTCGTTTGAATTGCTCAGAGCTTCAACATTCAATTTCGAGCGTCTCGATATATGACGGGACTCAATCAGACATCCGAGTAAAAAAGTTATTGTCGTTTGAATTGGCTCAGAGCTTCAACATTCAATTTCGAGCGTCTCATATGTTACGGGACTCAATCAGACATCCGAGTAAAAAGTTATTGTCGTTTGAATTGGCTCAGAGCTTCAACATTCAATTTCGAGCGTCTCGATATATACGGGACTCAATCAGACATCCGAGTAAAAAGTTATTGTCGTTTGAATTGGCTCAGAGCTTCAACATTCAATTTCGACGTCTCGATATATCACGAGACTCAATCAGACATCCGAGTAAAAAGTTATTGTCGTTTGGAATTGGCTCAGAGCTTCAACATTCAATTTCGAGGTCTCGATATATTACGGGATCAATCAGACATCCGAGTAAAAAGTTTATTGTCGTTTGAATTTGCTCAGAGCTTCAACATTCAATTTCGAGCGTCTCGATATATGACGGGACTCAATCAGACATCCGAGTAAAAAGTTATTGTCGTTTGAATTGGCTCAGAGCTTCAACATTCATTTCGAGCGTCTCGATATATTACGGGACTCAATCAGACATCCGAGTAAAAAGTTATTGTCGTCTTGAATTGGCTCAGAGCTTCAACATTCAATTTCGAGCGTCTCGATATATACGGACTCAATCAGACATCCGAGTAAAAAGTTATGTCGTTTGAATTGGCTCAGAGCTTCAACATTCAATTTCGAGCGTCTCGATAATGACGGACTCAATCAGACATCCGAGTAAAAAGTTATTGTCGTTTGAATTTGCTCAGAGCTTCAACATTCAATTTCGAGCGTCTCGATATGTACGGGATCAATCAGACATCCGAGTAAAAATTATTGTCGTTTGAATTGGCTCAGAGCTTCAACATTCAATTTCGAGCGTCTCGATATTACGGACTCAATCAGACATCCGAGTAAAAAGTTATTGTCGTTTGAATTTGCTCAGAAGCTTCACATTCAATTTCGAGCGTCTCGATATATGACGGGACTCAATCAGACATCCGAGTAAAAAGTATGTCGTTTGAATTGGCTCAGAGCTTCAACATTCAATTCGAGCGTCTCGAATATTACGGGACTCAATCAGACATCCGAGTAAAACGTTATTGTCGTTTGAATTGGCTCAGAGCTTCAACATTCAATTTCGAGCGTGCTCGATATATTACGGGACTCAATCAGACATCCGAGTAAATAGTTATTGTCGTTTGAATTGGCTCAGAGCTTCAACATTCAATTTCGAGCGTCTCGATATATGACGGGACTCAATCAGACATCCGAGTAAAAAGTTATTGTCGTTTGAATTGGCTCAGAGCTTCAACATTCAATTCGAGCGTCTCGATATATGTACGGACTCAATCAGACATCCGAGTAAAAATATTGTCGTTTGAATTGGCTCAGAGCTTCAACATTCAATTTCGAGCGTCTCGATATTTACGGACTCAATCAGACATCCGAGTAAAAAGTTATTGTCGTTTAAATTGGCTGAGAGCGTCAACATTCAATTTCGAGCGTCTCGATATGTTACGGGACACAATCAGACATCCGAGTAAAAAGTATTTGTCGTCTGAATTGGCTCAGAGGTTCAACATTCAATTTCGAGCGTCTCGATATGTTACGGGACTCAATCAGACATCCGAGTAAAAAGTTATTGTCGTTTGAATTGGCTCAGAGCTTCAACATTCAATTTCGAGCGTCTCGATATATACGGACTCAATCAGACATCCGAGTAAAAAGTTATTGTCGTTTGAATTGGCTCAGAGCTTCAACATTCAATTTCGAGCGTCTCGATATATGACGGACTCAATCAGACATCCGAGTAAAAAGTTATTGTCGTTGAATTGGCTCAGAGCTTCACATTCAATTTCGAGAGTCTCGATATATTACGGGACTCAATCAGACATCTGAGTAAAAATTTATTGTCGTTTGAATTGGCTCAGAGCTTCAACATTCAATTTCGAGCGTCTCGATATATGACGGGACTCAATCAGACATCCGAGTAAAAAGTTATTGTCGTTTGAATCGGCTTAGAGCTTCAACATTCAATTTCGAGCGTCTCGATATATTACGGGACTCAATCAGACATCCGAGTAAAAGTTATTGTCGTTTGAATTGGCTCAGAGCTTCAACATTCAATTTCGAGCGTCTCGATATTTACGGGACTCAATCAGACATCCGAGTAAAAATTATTGTCGTTTGAATTGCTCAGAGCTTCAACATTCAATTTCGAGCGTCTCGATATATTACGGGACTCAATCAGACATCCGAGTAAAAGTTATTGTCGTTTGAATTGGCTCAGAGCTTCAACATTCAATTTCGAGCGTCTCGATATATTACGGACTCAATCAGACATCCGAGTAAAAAGTTATTGTCGTTTGAATTGGCTCAGAGCTTCAACATTCAATTTCGAGCGTCTCGATATATGACGGACTCAATCAGACATCCGAGTAAAAAGTTATTGTCGTTTGAATTGCTCAGAGCTTCAACATTCAATTCGAGCGTCTCGATATATACGGACTCAATCAGACATCCGAGTAAAAAGTTATTGTCGTTTGAATTGGCTCAGAGCTTCAACATTCAATTTCGAGCGTCTCGATATATTACGGACTCAATCAGACATCCGAGTAAAAAGTTATTGTCGTTTGAATTGGCTCAGAGCTTCAACATTCAATTTCGAGCGTCTCGATATATGACGGGACTCAATCAGACATCCGAGTAAAAAGTTATTGTCGTTTGAATTGGCTCAGAGCTTCAACATTCAATTTCGAGCGTCTCGATATATTACGGACTCAATCAGACATCCGAGTAAAAAGTTATTGTCGTTTGAATTGGCTCAGAGCTTCAACATTCAATTTCGAGCGTCTCGATATATGACGGACTCAATCAGACATCCGAGTAAAAAGTTATTGTCGTTTGAATTGGCTTAGAGCTTCAACATTCAATTTCGAGCGTCTCGATATATTACGGGACTCAATCAGACATCCGAGTAAAAAGTTATTGTCGTTTGAATTGGCTCAGAGCTTCAACATTCAATTTCGAGCGTCTCGATATATTACGGACTCAATCAGACATCCGAGTAAAAAGTTATTGTCGTTTGAATTGGCTCAGAGCTTCAACATTCAATTTCGAGCGTCTCGATATATTACGGACTCAATCAGACATCCGAGTAAAAAGTTATTGTCGTTGAATTGCTCAGAGCTTCAACATTCAATTTCGAGCGTCTCGATATATGACGGGACTCAATCAGACATCCGAGTAAAAAGTTATTGTCGTTTGAATTGCTCAGAGCTTCAACATTCAATTCGAGCGTCTCGATATATGACGGACTCAATCAGACATCCGAGTAAAAAGTTATTGTCGTTTGAATTGGCTCAGAGCTTCAACATTCAATTTCGAGCGTCTCGATATATGACGGACTCAATCAGACATCCGAGTAAAAAGTTATTGTCGTTTGAATTGGCTCAGAGCTTCAACATTCAATTTCGAGCGTCTCGATATATGACGGACTCAATCAGACATCCGAGTAAAAAGTTATTGTCGTTTGAATTGGCTCAGAGCTTCAACATTCAATTTCGAGCGTCTCGATATTATACGGGACTCAATCAGACATCCGAGAAAAAAGTTATTGTCGTTTGAATTGGCTCAGAGCTTCACATTCAATTTCGAGTGTCTCGATATATTACGGGACTCAATCAGACATCCGAGTAAAAAGTTATTGTCGTTTGAATTGCTCAGAGCTTCAACATTCAATTTCGAGCGTCTCGATATATTACGGACTCAATCAGACATCCGAGTAAAAATTATTGTCGTTTGAATTGGCTCAGAGCTTCAACATTCAATTTCGAGCGTCTCGATATATTACGGACTCAATCAGACATCCGAGTAAAAAGTATTGTCGTTGAATTGGCTCAGAGCTTCAACATTCAATTCGAGCGTCTCGATATATTACGGACTCAATCAGACATCCGAGTAAAAAGTTATTGTCGTTTGAATTGGCTCAGAGCTTCAACATTCAATTTCGAGCGTCTCGATATATACGGACTCAATCAGACATCCGAGTAAAAGTTATTGTCGTTTGAATTGGCTCAGAGCTTCAACATTCAATTTCGAGCGTCTCGATATATTACGGGACTCAATCAGACATCCGAGTAAAAAGTTATTGTCGTTTGAATTGCTCAGAGCTTCAACATTCAATTTCGAGCGTCTCGATATATGACGGGACTCAATCAGACATCCGAGTAAAAAGTTATTGTCGTTTGAATTGGCTCAGAGGTTCAACATTCAATTTCGAGCGTCTCGATATATGACGGGACTCAATCAGACATCCGAGTAAAAAGTTATTGTCGTTTGAATTGCTCAGAGCTTCAACATTCATTTCGAGCGTCTCGATATATTACGGACTCAATCAGACATCCGAGTAAAAGTTATTGTCGTTTGAATTGCTCAGAGCTTCAACATTCAATTTCGAGCGTCTCGATATATTACGGACTCAATCAGACATCCGAGTAAAAGTTATTGTCGTTTGAATTGGCTCAGAGCTTCAACATTCAATTTCGAGCGTCTCGATATTACGGACTCAATCAGACATCCGAGTAAAAAGTTATTGTCGTTTGAATTGGCTCAGAGCTTCAACATTCAATTTCGAGCGTCTCGATATATACGGACTCAATCAGACATCCGAGTAAAAAGTTATTGTCGTTTGAATTTGGCTCAGAGCTTCAACATTCAATTTCGAGCGTCTCGATATATACGGACTCAATCAGACATCCGAGTAAAAAATTATTGTCGTTTGAATTGCTCAGAGCTTCAACATTCAATTTCGAGCGTCTCGATATATTACGGACTCAATCAGACATCCGAGTAAAAAGTTATTGTCGTTGAATTGGCTCAGAGCTTCAACATTCAATTTCGAGCGTCTCGATATATTACGGACTCAATCAGACATCCGAGTAAAAATATTGTCGTTTGAATTGGCTCAGAGCTTCAACATTCAATTTCGAGCGTCTCGATATATACGGGACTCAATCAGACATCCGAGTAAAAAGTTATTGTCGTTTGAATTGGCTCAGAGCTTCAACATTCAATTTCGAGCGTCTCGATATATGACGGGACTCAATCAGACATCCGAGTAAAAAGTTATTGTCGTTTGAATTGGCTAGAGCTTCAACATTCAATTTCGAGCGTCTCGATATATTACGGGACTCAATCAGACATCCGAGTAAAAAGTTATTGTCGTTTGAATTGGCTCAGAGCTTCAACATTCAATTTCGAGCGTCTCGATATATTACGGGACTCAATCAGACATCCGAGTAAAAAGTTATTGTCGTTTGAATGGCTCAGAGCTTCAACATTCAATTTCGAGCGTCTCGATATATACGGACTCAATCAGACATCCGAGTAAAAAAGTTATTGTCGTTTGAATTGGCTCAGAGCTTCAACATTCAATTTCGAGCGTTATCGATATATTACGGGACTCAATCAGACATCCGAGTAAAAAGTTATTGTCGTTTGAATTGCTCAGAGCTTCAACATTCAATTTCGAGCGTCTCGTATATGACGGACTCAATCAGACATCCGAGTAAAAAAGTATTGTCGTTTGAATTGGCTCAGAGCTTCAACATTCAATTTCGAGCGTCTCGATATATTACGGACTCAATCAGACATCCGAGTAAAAAGTTATTGTCGTTTGAATTGGCTCAGAGCTTCAACATTCAATTTCGAGCGTCTCGATATATTACGGGACTCAATCAGACATCCGAGTAAAAAGTTATTGTCGTTTGAATTGGCTCAGAGCTTCAACATTCAATTTCGAGCGTCTCGATATATTACGGACTCAATCAGACATCCGAGTAAAAAGTTATTGTCGTTTGAATTGGCTCAGAGCTTCAACATTCAATTTCGAGCGTCTCGATATATGACGGACTCAATCAGACATCCGAGTAAAAAGTATTGTCGTTTGAATTGGCTCAGAGCTTCAACATTCAATTTCGAGCGTCTCGATATATTACGGACTCAATCAGACATCCGAGTAAAAAGTTATTGTCGTTTGAATTGGCTCAGAGCTTCAACATTCAATTTCGAGCGTCTCGATATATTACGGGACTCAATCAGACATCCGAGTAAAAAGTTATTGTCGTTTGAATTGGCTCAGAGCTTCAACATTCAATTTCAGCGTCTCGATATATTACGGGACTCAATCAGACATCCGAGTAAAAAGTTATTGTCGTTGAATTGCTCAGAGCTTCAACATTCAATTTCGAGCGTCTCGATATATTACGGACTCAATCAGACATCCGAGTAAAAAGTTATTGTCGTTGAATTGGCTCAGAGCTTCAACATTCAATTCGAGCGTCTCGATATATTACGGACTCAATCAGACATCCGAGTAAAAGTTATTGTCGTTTGATTGGCTCAGAGCTTCAACATTCATTTCAGCGTCTCATATATACGGGACTCAATCAGACATCCGAGTAAAAATATTGTCGTTTAATTGCTCAGAGCTTCACATTCAATTTCGAGCGTCTCGATATATGACGGGACTCAATCAGACATCCGAGTAAAAAGTTATTGTCGTTTGAATTGGCTGAGAGCTTCAACATTCAATTTCGAGCGTCTCGATATATTACGGGACTCAATCAACATCCGAGTAAAAAGTTATTGTCGTTTGATTGGCTCAGAGCTTCAACATTCAATTTCGAGCGTCTCGATATATACGGACTCAATCAGACATCCGAGTAAAAAGTTATTGTCGTTTGAATTGGCTAGAGCTTCAACATTCAATTTCGAGCGTCTCGATATGTTACGGGACTCAATCAGACATCGAGTAAAAAGTTATTGTCGTTTGAATTGGCTCAGAGCTTCAACATTCAATTTCGAGCGTCCGATATATGACGGGACTCAATCAGACATCCGAGTAAAAATTATTGTCGTTTGAATTGCTCAGAGCTTCAACATTCAATTTCGAGCGTCTCGATATATTACGGACTCAATCAGACATCCGAGTAAAAATTATTGTCGTTTGAATTGCTCAGAGCTTCAACATTCAATTTCGAGCGTTCGATATATTACGGGACTCAATCAGACATCCGAGTAAAAAGTTATTGTCGTTTGAATTGCTCAGAGCTTCAACATTCAATTTCGAGCGTCTCGATATTTACGGGACTCAATCAGACATCCGAGTAAAAAGTTATTTCGTTTGAATTGGCTCAGAGCTTCAACATTCAATTTCGAGCGTCTCGATATATTACGGGACTCAATCAGACATCCGAGTAAAAAGATATTGTCGTATTAATTGGCTCAGAGCTTCTACATTCAATTTTGAGCGTCTCGATATATGACGGGACTCAATCAGGCATCCGTGTAAAAGTTATTGTCGTTTGAATTGGCTGAGAGCTTCAACATTCAATTTCGAGCGTCTCGATATATTACGGACTCAATCAGACATCCGAGTAAAAAGTTATTGTCGTTTGATTGGCTCAGAGCTTCAACATTCAATTTCGAGCGTCTCGATATTGACGGACTCAATCAGACATCCGAGTAAAAAGTTATTGTCGTTTGAATTGGCTCAGAGCTTCAACATTCAATTTCGAGCGTCTCGATATATTACGGGACTCAATCAGACATCCGAGTAAAAAGATATTGTCGTTTGAATTTGCTCAGAGCATCAACATTCAATTTCGAGCATCTAGATATGTGACGGGACTAAATCAGACATCCGAGTAAAGATTTATTGTCGTTTGAATTGCTAGAGCTTCAACATTCAATTTCGAGCGTCTCGATATATGACGGACTCAATCAGACATCCGGTAAAAAGTTATTGTCGTTTGAATTGGCTCAGAGCTTCACATTCAATTTCGAGCGTCTCGATATATACGGGACTCAATCAGACATCCGAGTAAAAAGTTATTGTCGTTTGAATTGCTCAGAGCTTCAACATTCAATTCGAGCGTCTCGATATATACGGGACTCAATCAGACATCCGAGTAAAAAGTATTGTCGTTTGAATTGGCTCAGAGCTTCAACATTCAATTCGAGCGTCTCATATATGACGGACTCAATCAGACATCCGAGTAAAAAGTTATTGTCGTTTGAATTGCTCAGAGCTTCAACATTCAATTTCAAGCGTCTCGATATATTACGGGACTCAATCAGACATCCGAGTAAAAGTTATTGTCGTTTGAATTGGCTCAGTGCTTCAACATTCAATTTCGAGCGTCTCGATATATTACGGGACTCAATCAGACATCCGAGTAAAAAGTTATTGTCGTTTGAATTGGCTCAGAGCTTCAACATTCAATTTCGAGCGTCTCGATATATTACGGACTCAATCAGACATCCGAGTAAAAGTTATTGTCGTTTGAATTGCTCAGAGCTTCAACATTCAATTTCGAGCGTCTCGATATTACGGGACTCAATCAGACATCCGAGTAAAAAGTTATTGTCGTTTGAATTGGCTCAGAGCTTCAACATTCAATTTCGAGCGTCTCGATATATTACGGGACTCAATCAGACATCCGAGTAAAAAGTTATTGTCGTTTGAATGCTAGAGCTTCAACATTCAATTTCGAGCGTCTCGATATATTACGGGACTCAATCAGACATCCGAGTAAAAAGTTATTGTCGTTTGAATTGGCTCAGAGCTTCAACATTCAATTTCGAGCGTCTCGATATATGACGGACTCAATCAGACATCCGAGTAAAAAGTTATTGTCGTTTAATTGCTCAGAGGCTTCACATTCAATTTCGAGCGTCCATATATGTACGGGACTCAATCAGACATCCGAGTAATAAAATATTGTCTTTGAATTGGCTCAGAGCTTCAACATTCAATTTCGAGCGTCTCGATATATGACGGACTCAATCAGACATCCGAGTAAAAAGTTATTGTCGTTTGAATTGGCTCAGAGCTTCAACATTCAATTCAGCGTCTCGATATATGTACGGGACTCAATCAGACATCCGAGTAAAAAAGTTATTGTCGTTTGAATTGGCTCAGAGCTTCAACATTCAATTTCGAGCGTCTCGTTATTGACCGGGACTCAATCAGACATCCGAGTAAAAAGTTATTGTCGTTTGAATTTGCTCAGAGCTTCAACATTCAATTTCGAGCGTCTCGATATATTACGGGACTCAATCAGACATCCGAGTAAAAGTTATTGTCGTTTGAATTGGCTCAGAGCTTCAACATTCAATTTCAGCGTCTCGATATATGACGGGACTCAATCAGACATCCGAGTAAAAAGATATTGTCGTTTAATTGGCTCAGAGCTTCACATTCAATTTCGAGCGTCTCGATATATTACGGGACTCAATCAGACATCCGAGTAAAAAGTTATTGTCGTTTGAATTGGCTCAGAGCTTCAACATTCAATTTCGAGCGTCTCGATATTACGGGACTCAATCAGACATCCGAGTAAAAGTTATTGTCGTTTGAATTTGCTCAGAGCTTCAACATTCAATTTCGAGCGTCTCGATATATTACGGGACTCAATCAGACATTCGAGTAAAAATTATTGTCGTTTGATTGCTCAGAGCTTCAACATTCAATTTCGAGCGTCTCGATATATTACGGGACTCAATCAGACATCCGAGTAAAAAGTTATTGTCGTTTGAATTGGCTCAGAGCTTCAACATTCAATTTCGAGCGTCTCGATATATTACGACTCAATCAGACATCCGAGTAAAAAGTTATTGTCGTTGAATTGGCTTAGAGCTTCAACATTCAATTTCGAGCGTCTCGATATATGACGGGACTCAATCAGACATCCGAGTAAAAAGTTATTGTCGTTTGAATTGGCTGAGAGCTTCAACATTCAATTTCGAGCGTCTCGATATATGACGGGACTCAATCAGACATCCGAGTAAAAAAGTTATTGTCGTTTTAATTGGCTCAGAGCTTCAACATTCAATTTCGAGCGTCTCGATATATTACGGGACTCAATCAGACATCCGAGTAAAAAGATATTGTCGTTTGATTGGCTCAGAGCTTCACATTCAATTTTCAAGCGTCTCGATATATGACGGGACTCAATCAGACATCCGAGTAAAAAGTTATTGTCGTTTGAATTGCTCAGAGCTTCAACATTCAATTTCGAGCGTCTCGATATTTACGGGACTCAATCAGACATCCGAGTAAAAAGTTATTGTCGTTTGAATTGGCTCAGAGCTTCAACATTCAATTTTCAGCGTCTCGATATATGACGGGACTCAATCAGACATCCGAGTAAAAAGTATTGTCGTTGAATTGGCTCAGAGTTCAACATTCAATTCGAGCGTCTCGATATATTACGGGACTCAATCAGACATCCGAGTAAAAAGTTATTGTCGTTTGAATTGCTCAGGCTTCACATTCAATTTCGAGCGTCTCGATATTACGGACTCAATCAGACATCGAGTAAAAAGTTATTGTCGTTTGAATTGCTAGAGCTTCAACATTCAATTTCGAGCGTCTCGATATTATACGACTCAATCAGACATCCGAGTAAAAAGTTATTGTCGTTTGAATTGCTCAGAGCTTCAACATTCAATTTCGAGCGTCTCGATATTATTACGGGACTCAATCAGACATCCGAGTAAAAAGTTATTGTCGTTTGAATTGGCTCAGAGCTTCAACATTCAATTCGAGCGTCTCGATATATGACGGGACTCAATCAGGACATCCGAGTAAAAAGTTATTGTCGTTTGAATTGGCTAGAGCTTCAACATTCAATTTCGAGCGTCTCGATATATTACGGACTCAATCAGACATCCGAGTAAAAGTTATTGTCGTTTGAGTTGCTCAAAGCTTCAACATTCAATTTCGAGCGTCTCGATATATGACGGGACTCAATCAGACATCCGAGTAAAAAGTTATTGTCGTTTGAATTGCTCAGAGCTTCAACATTCAATTTCGAGCGTCTCGATATATTACGGGACTCAATCAGACATCCGAGTAAAAAGTTATTGTCGTTTGAATTGGCTCAGAGCTTCACATTCAATTTCGAGCGTCTCGATATATGACGGACTCAATCAGACATCCGAGTAAAAAGTTATTGTCGTTTGAATTGGCTCAGAGCTTCAACATTCAATTTCGAGCGTCTCGATATATTACGGGACTCAATCAGACATCCGAGTAAAAAGTTATTGTCGTTTGATTGCTCAGAGCTTCAAACATTCAATTTCGAAGCGTCTCGATATATGACGGGACTCAATCAGACATCCGTAGTAAAAAGTTATGTCGTTTGAATTGGCTCAGAGCTTCACATTCAATTTCGAGCGTCTCGATATATGACGGGACTCAATCAGACATCCGAGTAAAAAAGTTATTGTCGTTTGAATTGGCTCGAGGCTTCAACATTCAATTTCGAGCGTCTCGATATATTACGGGGACTCAATCAGACATCCGAGTAAAAAGTTATTGTCGTTTGAATTGCTCAGAGCTTCAACATTCAATTTCGAGCGTCTCGATATATGACGGACTCAATCAGACATCCGAGTAAAAAGTTATTGTCGTTTGAATTGGCTCAGAGCTTCAACATTCAATTTCGAGCGTCTCGATATATGACGGACTCAATCAGACATCCGAGTAAAAAGTTATTGTCGTTTGAATTGGCTCAGAGCTTCAACATTCAATTTCGAGCGTCTCGATATTACGGGACTCAATCAGACATCCGAGTAAAAAGTTATTGTCGTTTGAATTGGCTCAGAGCTTCAACATTCAATTTCGAGCGTCTCGATATATACGGGACTCAATCAGACATCCGAGTAAAAAGTTATTGTCGTTTGAATTGCTCAGAGCTTCAACATTCAATTTCGAGCGTCTCGATATATACGGGACTCAATCAGACATCCGAGTAAAAAGTTATTGTCGTTTGAATTGGCTCAGAGCTTCAACATTCAATTTCGAGCGTCTCGATATATACGGGACTCAATCAGACATCCGAGTAAAAAGTTATTGTCGTTTGAATTGCTCAGAGCTTCAACATTCAATTTCGAGCGTCTCGATATATGACGGACTCAATCAGACATCCGAGTAAAAAGTTATTGTCGTTTGAATTGCTCAGAGCTTCAACATTCAATTTCGAGCGTCTCGATATATTACGGACTCAATCAGACATCCGAGTAAAAAGTTATTGTCGTTTGAATTGCTCAGAGCTTCAACATTCAATTTCGAGCGTCTCGATATATGACGGACTCAATCAGACATCCGAGTAAAAAGTTATTGTCGTTTGAATTGCTCAGAGCTTCAACATTCAATTTCGAGCGTCTCGATATATGACGGGACTCAATCAGACATCCGAGTAAAAAGTTATTGTCGTTTGAATTGCTCAGAGCTTCAACATTCAATTTCGAGCGTCTCGATATATGACGGACTCAATCAGACATCCGAGTAAAAAGTTATTGTCGTTTGAATTGCTCAGAGCTTCAACATTCAATTTCGAGCGTCTCGATATATGACGGGACTCAATCAGACATCCGAGTAAAAAGTTATTGTCGTTTGAATTGGCTCAGAGCTTCAACATTCAATTTCGAGCGTCTCGATATATGACGGACTCAATCAGACATCCGAGTAAAAAGTTATTGTCGTTTGAATTGGCTCAGAGCTTCAACATTTAATTTCGAGCGTCTCGATATATGACGGGACTCAATCAGACATCCGAGTAAAAAGTTATTGTCGTTTGAATTGGCTCAGAGCTTCAACATTCAATTTCGAGCGTCTCGATATATTACGGACTCAATCAGACATCCGAGTAAAAAGTTATTGTCGTTTGAATTGGCTCAGAGCTTCAACATTCAATTTCGAGCGTCTCGATATATGACGGACTCAATCAGACATCCGAGTAAAAAGTTATTGTCGTTTGAATTGCTCAGAGCTTCAACATTCAATTTCGAGCGTCTCGATATATGACGGGACTCAATCAGACATCCGAGTAAAAAGTTATTGTCGTTTGAATTGGCTCAGAGCTTCAACATTCAATTTCGAGCGTCTCGATATATGACAGACTCAATCAGACATCCGAGTAAAACGTTATTGTCGTTTGAATTGGCTCAGAGCTTCAACATTCAATTTCGAGCGTCTCGATATATGACGGACTCAATCAGACATCCGAGTAAAAAGTTATTGTCGTTTGAATTGCTCAGAGCTTCAACATTCAATTTCGAGCGTCTCGATATATTACGGGACTCAATCAGACATCCGAGTAAAAAGTTATTGTCGTTTGAATTGGCTCAGAGCTTCAACATTCAATTTCGAGCGTCTCGATATATTACGGGACTCAATCAGACATCCGAGTAAAAAGTTATTGTCGTTTGAATTGCTCAGAGCTTCAACATTCAATTTCGAGCGTCTCGATATATGACGGACTCAATCAGACATCCGAGTAAAAAGTTATTGTCGTTTGAATTGCTCAGAGCTTCAACATTCAATTTCGAGCGTCTCGATATTGACGGACTCAATCAGACATCCGAGTAAAAAGTTATTGTCGTTTGAATTGCTCAGAGCTTCAACATTCAATTTCGAGCGTCTCGATATATGACGGGACTCAATCAGACATCCGAGTAAAAAGTTATTGTCGTTTGAATTGCTCAGAGCTTCAACATTCAATTTCGAGCGTCTCGATATATGACGGACTCAATCAGACATCCGAGTAAAAAGTTATTGTCGTTTGAATTGCTCAGAGCTTCAACATTCAATTTCGAGCGTCTCGATATATGACGGGACTCAATCAGACATCCGAGTAAAAAGTTATTGTCGTTTGAATTGGCTCAGAGCTTCAACATTCAATTTCGAGCGTCTCGATATATTACGGGACTCAATCAGACATCCGAGTAAAAAGTTATTGTCGTTTGAATTGCTCAGAGCTTCAACATTCAATTTCGAGCGTCTCGATATATACGGGACTCAATCAGACATCCGAGTAAAAAGTTATTGTCGTTTGAATTGGCTCAGAGCTTCAACATTCAATTTCGAGCGTCTCGATATATTACGGGACTCAATCAGACATCCGAGTAAAAAGTTATTGTCGTTTGAATTGGCTCAGAGCTTCAACATTCAATTTCGAGCGTCTCGATATATACGGACTCAATCAGACATCCGAGTAAAAAGTTATTGTCGTTTGAATTGGCTCAGAGCTTCAACATTCAATTTCGAGCGTCTCGATATATTACGGACTCAATCAGACATCCGAGTAAAAAGTTATTGTCGTTTGAATTGCTCAGAGCTTCAACATTCAATTTCGAGCGTCTCGATATATGACGGGACTCAATCAGACATCCGAGTAAAAAGTTATTGTCGTTTGAATTGGCTCAGAGCTTCAACATTCAATTTCGAGCGTCTCGATATATGACGGGACTCAATCAGACATCCGAGTAAAAAGTTATTGTCGTTTGAATTGGCTCAGAGCTTCAACATTCAATTTCGAGCGTCTCGATATATTACGGGACTCAATCAGACATCCGAGTAAAAAGTTATTGTCGTTTGAATTGGCTCAGAGCTTCAACATTCAATTTCGAGCGTCTCGATATATGACAGGACTCAATCAGACATCCGAGTAAAAAGTTATTGTCGTTTGAATTGCTCAGAGCTTCAACATTCAATTTCGAGCGTCTCGATATATGACGGACTCAATCAGACATCCGAGTAAAAAGTTATTGTCGTTTGAATTGCTCAGAGCTTCAACATTCAATTTCGAGCGTCTCGATATATGACGGACTCAATCAGACATCCGAGTAAAAAGTTATTGTCGTTTGAATTGCTCAGAGCTTCAACATTCAATTTCGAGCGTCTCGATATATGACGGGACTCAATCAGACATCCGAGTAAAAAGTTATTGTCGTTTGAATTGCTCAGAGCTTCAACATTCAATTTCGAGCGTCTCGATATATGACGGACTCAATCAGACATCCGAGTAAAAAGTTATTGTCGTTTGAATTGCTCAGAGCTTCAACATTCAATTTCGAGCGTCTCGATATATGACGGACTCAATCAGACATCCGAGTAAAAAGTTATTGTCGTTTGAATTGCTCAGAGCTTCAACATTCAATTTCGAGCGTCTCGATATATACGGGACTCAATCAGACATCCGAGTAAAAAGTTATTGTCGTTTGAATTGGCTCAGAGCTTCAACATTCAATTTCGAGCGTCTCGATATATGACGGACTCAATCAGACATCCGAGTAAAAAGTTATTGTCGTTTGAATTGCTCAGAGCTTCAACATTCAATTTCGAGCGTCTCGATATATTACGGACTCAATCAGACATCCGAGTAAAAAGTTATTGTCGTTTGAATTGCTCAGAGCTTCAACATTCAATTTCGAGCGTCTCGATATATACGGGACTCAATCAGACATCCGAGTAAAAAGTTATTGTCGTTTGAATTGGCTCAGAGCTTCAACATTCAATTTCGAGCGTCTCGATATATGACGGACTCAATCAGACATCCGAGTAAAAAGTTATTGTCGTTTGAATTGCTCAGAGCTTCAACATTCAATTTCGAGCGTCTCGATATATGACGGACTCAATCAGACATCCGAGTAAAAAGTTATTGTCGTTTGAATTGGCTCAGAGCTTCAACATTCAATTTCGAGCGTCTCGATATATGACGGACTCAATCAGACATCCGAGTAAAAAGTTATTGTCGTTTGAATTGCTCAGAGCTTCAACATTCAATTTCGAGCGTCTCGATATATGACGGACTCAATCAGACATCCGAGTAAAAAGTTATTGTCGTTTGAATTGCTCAGAGCTTCAACATTCAATTTCGAGCGTCTCGATATATGACGGACTCAATCAGACATCCGAGTAAAAAGTTATTGTCGTTTGAATTGCTCAGAGCTTCAACATTCAATTTCGAGCGTCTCGATATATTACGGACTCAATCAGACATCCGAGTAAAAAGTTATTGTCGTTTGAATTGCTCAGAGCTTCAACATTCAATTTCGAGCGTCTCGATATATGACGGGACTCAATCAGACATCCGAGTAAAAAGTTATTGTCGTTTGAATTGGCTCAGAGCTTCAACATTCAATTTCGAGCGTCTCGATATATGACGGACTCAATCAGACATCCGAGTAAAAAGTTATTGTCGTTTGAATTGCTCAGAGCTTCAACATTCAATTTCGAGCGTCTCGATATATGACGGACTCAATCAGACATCCGAGTAAAAAGTTATTGTCGTTTGAATTGCTCAGAGCTTCAACATTCAATTTCGAGCGTCTCGATATATGACGGGACTCAATCAGACATCCGAGTAAAAAGTTATTGTCGTTTGAATTGGCTCAGAGCTTCAACATTCAATTTCGAGCGTCTCGATATATACGGACTCAATCAGACATCCGAGTAAAAAGTTATTGTCGTTTGAATTTGCTCAGAGCTTCAACATTCAATTTTGAGCGTCTCGATATATGACGGGACTCAATCAGACATCCGAGTAAAAAGTTATTGTCGTTTGAATTGGCTCAGAGCTTCAACATTCAATTTCGAGCGTCTCGATATATGACGGACTCAATCAGACATCCGCAGTAAAAAGTTATTGTCGTTTGAATTGCTCAGAGCTTCACATTCAATTTCGAGCGTCTCGATATATGACGGACTCAATCAGACATCCGCGTAAAAAGTTATTGTCGTTTGAATTTGCTAGAGTTCAACATTCAATTTCGAGCGTCTCGATATGTTACGAGACTCAATCAGACATCCGAGTAAAAAGTTATTGTCGTTTGAATTGCTCAGAGCTTCAACATTCAATTTCGAGCGTCTCGATATATGACGGACTCAATCAGACATCCGAGAAAAAGTTATTGTCGTTTGAATTGCTCAGAGCTTCAACATTCAATTTTCGAGCGTCTCGATATGTGACGGACTCAATCAGACATCCGAGTAAAAAGTTATTGTCGTTTGAATTTGCTCAGAGCTTCAACATTCAATTTCGAGCGTTCGATATATGACGGGACTCAATCAGACATCCGCGTAAAAAGTTATTGTCGTTTGAATTGCTCAGAGCTTCAACATTCAATTTCGAGGCGTCTCGATATATGACGGACTCAATCAGACATCCGAGTAAAAAGTTATTGTCGTTTTGAATTGGCTAGAGCTTCAACATTCAATTTCGAGCGTTCGATATATGACGGGACTCAATCAGACATCCGAGTAAAAAGTTATTGTCGTTTGAATTGGCTCAGAGCTTCAACATTCAATTTCGAGCGTCTCGATATATGACGGGACTCAATCAGACATCCGAGTAAAAAGTTATTGTCGTTTGAATTGCTCAGAGCTTCAACATTCAATTTCGAGCGTCTCGATATATGACGGGACTCAATCAGACATCCGAGTAAAAAGTTATTGTCGTTTGAATTGCTCAGAGCTTCAACATTCAATTTCGAGCGTCTCGATATATGACGGACTCAATCAGACATCCGAGTAAAAAGTTATTGTCGTTTGAATTGCTCAGAGCTTCAACATTCAATTTTCGAGCGTCTCGATATGTGACGGACTCAATCAGACATCCGGTAAAAAGTTATTGTCGTTTGAATTGCTAGAGCTTCAACATTCAATTTTGAGCGTCTCGATGTATGACGAGACTCAATCAGACATCCGAGAAAAAAGTTATTACCGTTTGAATTAGCTCAGAGCTTCAACATTCAATTTCGAGCGTCTCGATATATGACGGACTCAATCAGACATCCGAGTAAAAAGTTATTGTCGTTTGAATTGGCTCAGAGCTTCAACATTCAATTTCGAGCGTCTCGATATATGACGGGACTCAATCAGACATCCGAGTAAAAAGTTATTGTCGTTTGAATTGCTCAGAGCTTCAACATTCAATTTCGAGCGTCTCGATATGTGACCGGACTCAATCAGACATCCGAGTAAAAAGTTATTGTCGTTTGAATTGCTCAGAGCTTCAACATTCAATTTCGAGCGTCTCGATATGTGACGAGACTCAATCAGACATCCGAGTAAAAAGTTATTGTCGTTTGAATTTCCTCAGAGCTTCAACATTCAATTTTGAGCGTCTCGATATATGACGGGACTCAATCAGACATCCGAGTAAAAAGTTATTGTCGTTTGAATTAGCTCAGAGCTTCAACATTCAATTTCGAGCGTCTCGATATGTGACGAGAATGAATCAGACATCCGAGTAAAAAGTTATTGTCGTTTGAATTGCTAGAGGTTCAACATTCAATTTGAGCGTCTCGATATATGACGGGACTCAATCAGACATCCGAGTAAAAAGTTATTGTCGTTTGAATTAGCTCAGAGCTTCAACATTCAATTTCGAGCGTCTCGATATATGACGGACTCAATCAGACATCCGCGTAAAAAGTTATTGTCGTTTTAATTTGCATAGAGGTTCAACATTCAATTTTCGAGCGTGTCGATATATGACGGGACTCAATCAGACATCCGAGTAAAAAGTTATTGTCGTTTGAATTAGCTCAGAGCTTCAACATTCAATTTCGAGCGTCTCGATATGTGACGAGACTCAATCAGACATCCGCGTAAAAAGTTATTGTCGTTTGAATTAGCTCAGAGCTTCAACATTCAATTTCTCGAGCGTCTCGATATGTGACGAGACTCAATCAGACATCCGCGTAAAAAAGTTATTGTCGTTTGAATTTGCTCAGAGCTTCAACATTCAATTTTGAGCGTCTCGATATATACGGGACTCAATCAGACATCCGAGTAAAAAGTTATTGTCGTTTGAATTGGCTCAGAGCTTCAACATTCAATTTCGAGCGTCTCGATATATGACAGGACTCAATCAGACATCCGAGTAAAAAGTTATTGTCGTTTGAATTTGCTCAGAGCTTCAACATTCAATTTTGAGCGTCTCGATATATGACGGGACTCAATCAGACATCCGAGTAAAAAGTTATTGTCGTTTGAATTAGCTCAGAGCTTCAACATTCAATTTCGAGCGTCTCGATATGTGACGAGACTCAATCAGACATCCGCGTAAAAAGTTATTGTCGTTTGAATTTGCATAGAGGTTCAACATTCAATTTCGAGCGTCTCGATATGTGACGAGACTCAATTAGACATCCGAGTAAAAAGTTATTGTCGTTTGAATTTCCTCAGAACTTCAACATTCAATTTTGAGCGTCTCGATATATGACGGGACTCAATCAGACATCCGAGTAAAAAGTTATTGTCGTTTGAATTAGCTCAGAGCTTCAACATTCAATTTCTCGAGCGTCTCGATATGTGACGAGACTCAATCAGACATCCGCGTAAAAAGTTATTGTCGTTTGCATTTGCATAGAGGTTCAACATTCAATTTCGAGCGTCTCGATATATGACGGGACTCAATCAGACATCCGAGTAAAAAGTTATTGTCGTTTGAATTGGCTCAGAGCTTCAACATTCAATTTCGAGCGTCTCGATATATGACAGGACTCAATCAGACATCCGAGTAAAAAGTTATTGTCGTTTGAATTTGCTCAGAGCTTCAACATTCAATTTCGAGCGTCTCGATATGACGGGACTCAATCAGACATCCGAGTAAAAAGTTATTGTCGTTTGAATTGCTCAGAGCTTCAACATTCAATTTGAGCGTTCGATATATTACGGACTCAATCAGACATCCGAGTAAAAAGTTATTGTCGTTTGAATTGCTCAGAGCTTCAACATTCAATTCGAGCGTCTCGATATATGACGGACTCAATCAGACATCCGGTAAAAAGTTATTTCGTTTGAATTGGCTAGAGGTTCAACATTCAATTTCGAGCGTCTCGATATATGACGGGACTCAATCAGACATCCGAGTAAAAAGTTATTGTCGTTTGAATTGGCTCAGAGCTTCAACATTCAATTTCGAGCGTCTCGATATGTGACGAGACTCAATCAGACATCCGAGTAAAAAAGTTATTGTCGTTTGAATTGGCTAGAGCTTCAACATTCAATTTCGAGCGTGCGATTTACGGGACTCAATCAGACATCCGAGTAAAAAGTTATTGTCGTTTGATTGCTCAGAGCTTCAATCAATTATTAGGTCTCGATATATGACGGGACTCAATCAGACATCCGAGTAAAAAGTTATTGTCGTTTGAATTGGCTCAGAGCTTCAACATTCAATTTCGAGCGTCTCGATATATGACGGGACTCAATCAGACATCCGGTAAAAAGTTATTGTCGTTTGAATTGCTAGAGCTTCAACATTCAATTTCGAGCGTCTCATATATGACGGGACTCAATCAGACATCCGAGTAAAAAGTTATTGTCGTTTGAATTTGCTCAGAGCTTCAACATTCAATTTTGAGCGTCTCGATATATGACGGGACTCAATCAGACATCCGAGTAAAAAGTTATTGTCGTTTGAATTAGCTCAGAGCTTCAACATTCAATTTCGAGCGTCTCGATATATGACGAGACTCAATCAGACATCCGCGTAAAAAGTTATTGTCGTTTGAATTTGCTCAGAGCTTCAACATTCAATTTCGAGCGTCTCGATATATGACGGGACTCAATCAGACATCCGAGTAAAAAGTTATTGTCGTTTGAATTGGCTCAGAGCTTCAACATTCAATTTCGAGCGTCTCGATATATGACGGGACTCAATCAGACATCCGAGTAAAAAGTTATTGTCGTTTGAATTGCTCAGAGCTTCCACATTCAATTTCGAGCGTCTCGATATATTACGGGACTCAATCAGACATCCGAGTAAAAAGTTATTGTCGTTTGAATTGGCTCAGAGCTTCAACATTCAATTTCGAGCGTCTCGATATATTACGGACTCAATCAGACATCCGAGTAAAAAGTTATTGTCGTTTGAATTGGCTCAGAGCTTCAACATTCAATTTCGAGCGTCTCGATATATGACGGACTCAATCAGACATCCGAGTAAAAAGTTATTGTCGTTTGAATTGCTCAGAGCTTCAACATTCAATTTCGAGCGTCTCGATATATACGGGACTCAATCAGACATCCGAGTAAAAGTTATTGTCGTTTGAATTGGCTCAGAGCTTCAACATTCAATTTTCGAGCGTCTCGATATATTACGGGACTCAATCAGACATCCGAGTAAAAAG
>NW_021144190.1:0-12287 GCF_004193775.1 Glycine soja
TCGAGGCGTTCGTAATTGAACAACGGATGCTCTCGAGAAATTTCAAATGGTGATAACTTTTCACAGGGAGGTCCGATTAAGGCGGCATAATATATCGAGACGTTCGTACTTGAACAACGGAAGCTGTCGAAAATTCAAATGGTCATAACTTCTCACTCGGATGTCCGATTCAGGTGTATCACATATCGAGACGCTCGAAATTACACAACGGAAGCTCTCGAGAAATTCAAATGGTCATAACTTTTCACACAGAGGTCCTATTCAGGCGCTTAATATATCGAGACGTTCGAAATTGAACAACGGAAGCTCTCGGAAATTAAAATGGTCATAAGTTTTAACTCGGATGTTCCATTCAGGCGAATAATATGTAAAGACTCTCGAAATTGATCAATGGAAGCTCTCGAGATATTCAAATGTTCATAACTTATCACTCGAATGTCCGATTCAGGCGTATCACATATCGAGACGCTTGAAAATTGAACAACGGAAGCTCTCGAGAAATTCAAATGGTCATAACTTTTCACACGGAGGTCCTATTCAAGCGCTTAATATATCGAGACGCTCGAAATTGAAACAACGGAAGCTCTCGGGAAATTTAAAGGGTTAAAAGTTTTAACTCGGATGTCCGATTCAGGCGAATCATATATCGGGACGCTCGAAATTGATCAATGGAAGCTCTCGAGATATTCAAATGGTCATAACTTTCACACGGAGGTCCGATTCAGGCAGATAATATAATGAGACGTTGTAAATTGAACAATGGAGCTCTCGAGAAATTCAAATGGTCATAACTTTTCACACAGAAGGTCCTATTCAAGCGCTTAATATATCGAGACGCTCGTAATTGAACAACGGAAGCTCTTGAGAAAATTCAGATGGTCATAACTTTTCATTCGGATGTCCAATTCAGGCGAATCATATATCGAGACGCTCGAAATTGATCACTGGATGCTCTCGAAATATTCAAATGGTCATAACTTATCAATCGGACGTCCGATTTAGGTGTATCACACTTCGAGACGCTCAAATTGAACAATGGAAGCTCTCGAGAAATTCGAAATGGTCATAACTTTTCACACGGAGGTCCGATTCAAGCGCATAATATATCGAGACGTTCGTAATTGAAAAATGGAAGCTCTCGAGAAATTCAAATAATCATAACTTTTCACTCGGATGTCCAATTAAGGCGCATCACATATCTAGACGCTCGAAATTAAGCAACGGAAGCTCTCGAGAAATTCAAATAACCATAACTTTTCACTCGGATGTCCAATTCAGGCGCATCACATATCTAGACGCTCGAAATTAAACAACGGAAGCTCTAAAGAAATGCAAATGGTCAGAACTTTTCACTCGGATGTCAAATTCAGGCGCATAATATATCGAGACGCTCAAAATTGAACAACGAAAGCTCTTGAGAAATTCAAATGGTCATAACTTTTAACTCGGATGTCAATTTCAGGCGCATCACATATCGAGACGCTCAAAATTGAACAATGGAAGCTCTCGAGATATTCAAATGGTCATAACTTTTCACTAGGATGTCAAATTCAGGCGCATAATATATCGAGACGCTCGAAATTGATCAATGGATGCTCTTGAAATATTCAAATGGTCATAACTTATCACTCGGATGTTCGATTTAGGTGTATCACACTTCGAGACGCTCGAAATTGAACAATGGAAGCTCTCGAGACATTCAAATGGTCATAACTTCTCACACGGAGGTCCTATTCAAGCGCTTAATATATCGAGACGCTCGAAATTGAACAACGGAAGCTCTCGGGAAATTAAAATGGTCATAAGTTTTAACTCGGATGTCCTATTCAGGCGAATCACATATCGAGACGCTCGAAATTGATCAATGGAAGCTCTCGAGATATTCAAATGGTCATAACTTATCACTCGAATGTCCGATTCAGGTGTATCACATATCGAGACGCTCGAAATTGAACAACGGAAGCTCTCGAGAAATTCAAATGGTCATAACTTTTCACACGGAGGTCCTATTCAAGCGCTTAATATATCGAGACGCTCGAAATTGAACAACGGAAGCTCTCGGGAAATTTAAACAGTTAAAAGTTTTAACTCGGATGTCCGATTCAGGCGAATCATATATCGGGATGCTCGAAATTGATCAATGGAAGCTCTCGAGATATTCAAATGGTCATAACTTTTCACACGGAGGTCCGATTCAGGCAGATAATATAACGAGACGTTCGTAATTGAACAATGGAAGCTCTCGAGAAATTCAAATGGTCATAACTTTTCACACAGAGGTCCTATTCAAGCGCTTAATATATCGAGACGCTCGTAATTGAACAACGGAAGCTCTTGAGAAATTCAGATGGTCATAACTTTTCATTCGGATGTCCAATTCAGGCGAATCATATATCGAGACGCTCGAAATTGATCACTGGATGCTCTCGAATTATTCAAATGGTCATAACTTATCAATCGGACGTCCGATTTAGGTGTATCACACTTCGAGACGCTCAAATTGAACAATGGAAGCTCTCGAGAAATTCGAATGGTCCTAACTTCTCACACGGAGGTCCTATTCAAGCGCTTAATATATCGAGACGCTCGAAATTGAATAACGGAAGCTCTCGGGAAATTAAAATTGTCATAAGTTTTAACTCGGATGTCCGATTCAGGCGAATCATATATCGAGACGCTCGAAATTGATCAATGGAAGCTCTCGAGATATTCAAATGGTCATAACTTATCACTCGAATGTCCGATTCAGGTGTATCACATATCGAGACGCTCGAAATTGAACAACGGAAGCTCTCGAGAAATTCAAATGGTCATAACTTTTCACAGGGAGGTCCGATTAAGGCGCATAATATATCGAGACGGTCGTACTTGAACAACGGAAGCTCTCGAGAAATTCAAATGGTCATAACTTCTCACTCGGATGTCCGATTCAGGTGTATCACATATCGAGACACTCGAAATTGAACAACGGAAGCTCTCGAGAAATTCAAATGGTCATAACTTTTCACACAGAGGTCCTATTCAAGCGCTTAATATATCGAGACGCTCAAAATTGAACAGCGGAAGCTCTCGGGAAATTAAAATGGTCATAAGTTTTAATTCGGATGTCCGATTCAGGCGAATCATATATCGTGACGTTCATAATTGAACAACGGAAACTCTCGAGAAATTCAAATGGTCATAACTTTTCGCACGGAGGTCCGATTCAAGCGTATGATATATCGAGGCGTTCGTAATTGAACAACGGATGCTCTCGAGAAATTCAAATGGTGATAACTTTTCACAGGGAGGTCCGATTAAGGCGCATAATATATCGAGACGTTCGTACTTGAACAACGGAAGCTGTCAAAAAATTCAAATGGTCATAACTTCTCATTCGGATGTCCGATTCAGGTGTATCACATATCGAGACGCTCGAAATTACACAACGGAAGCTCTCGAGAAATTCAAATGGTCATAACTTTTCACACAGAGGTCCTATTCAGGCGCTTAATATATCGAGACGTTCGAAATTGAACAACGGAAGCTCTCGGGAAATTAAAATGGTCATAAGTTTTAACTCGGATGTTCCATTCAGGCGAATAATATGTAAAGACTCTCGAAATTGATCAATGGAAGCTCTCGAGATATTCAAATGTTCATAACTTATCACTCGAATGTCCGATTCAGGCGTATCACATATCGAGACGCTTGAAATTGAACAACGGAAGCTCTCGAGAAATTCAAATGGTCATAACTTTTCACACGGAGGTCCTATTCAAGCGCTTAATATATCGAGACGCTCGAAATTGAACAACGGAAGCTCTCGGGAAATTTAAAGGGTTAAAAGTTTTAACTCGGATGTCCGATTCAGGCGAATCATATATCGGGACGCTCGAAATTGATCAATGGAAGCTCTCGAGATATTCAAATGGTCATAACTTTTCACACGGAGGTCCGATTCAGGCAGATAATATAATGAGACGTTCGTAATTGAACAATGGAAGCTCTCGAGAAATTCAAATGGTCATAACTTTTCACACAGAGGTCCTATTCAAGCGCTTAATATATCGAGACGCTCGTAATTGAACAACGGAAGCTCTTGAGAAATTCAGATGGTCATAACTTTTCATTCGGATGTCCAATTCAGGCGAATCATATATCGAGACGCTCGAAATTGATCACTGGATGCTCTCGAAATATTCAAATGGTCATAACTTATCAATCGGACGTCCGATTTAGGTGTATCACACTTCGAGACGCTCAAATTGAACAATGGAAGCTCTCGAGAAATTCGAATGGTCCTAACTTCTCACACGGAGGTCCTATTCAAGCGCTTAATATATCGAGACGCTCGAAACTGAATAACGGAAGCTCTCGGGAAATTAAAATTGTCATAAGTTTTAACTCGGATGTCCGATTCAGGCGAATCATATATCGAGACGCTCGAAATTGATCAATGGAAGCTCTCGAGATATTCAAATGGTCATAACTTATCACTCGAATGTCCGATTCAGGTGTATCACATATCGAGACGCTCGAAATTGAACAACGGAAGCTCTCGAGAAATTCAAATGGTCATAACTTTTCACAGGGAGGTCCGATTAAGGCGCATAATATATCGAGACGGTCGTACTTGAACAACGGAAGCTCTCGAGAAATTCAAATGGTCATAACTTCTCACTCGGATGTCCGATTCAGGTGTATCACATATCGAGACACTCGAAATTGAACAACGGAAGCTCTCGAGAAATTCAAATGGTCATAACTTTTCACACAGAGGTCCTATTCAAGCGCTTAATATATCGAGACGCTCAAAATTGAACAGCGGAAGCTCTCGGGAAATTAAAATGGTCATAAGTTTTAATTCGGATGTCCGATTCAGGCGAATCATATATCGTGACGTTCATAATTGAACAACGGAAACTCTCGAGAAATTCAAATGGTCATAACTTTTCGCACGGAGGTCCGATTCAAGCGTATAATATATCGAGGCGTTCGTAATTGAACAACGGATGCTCTCGAGAAATTCAAATGGTGATAACTTTTCACAGGGAGGTCCGATTAAGGCGCATAATATATCGAGACGTTCGTACTTGAACAACGGAAGCTGTCGAAAAATTCAAATGGTCATAACTTCTCACTCGGATGTCCGATTCAGGTGTATCACATATCGAGACGCTCGAAATTACACAACGGAAGCTCTCGAGAAATTCAAATGGTCATAACTTTTCACACAGAGGTCCTATTCAGGCGCTTAATATATCGAGACGTTCGAAATTGAACAACGGAAGCTCTCGGGAAATTAAAATGGTCATAAGTTTTAACTCGGATGTTCCATTCAGGCGAATAATATGTAAAGACTCTCGAAATTGATCAATGGAAGCTCTCGAGATATTCAAATGTTCATAACTTATCACTCGAATGTCCGATTCAGGCGTATCACATATCGAGACGCTTGAAATTGAACAACGGAAGCTCTCGAGAAATTCAAATGGTCATAACTTTTCACACGGAGGTCCTATTCAAGCGCTTAATATATCGAGACGCTCGAAATTGAACAACGGAAGCTCTCGGGAAATTTAAAGGGTTAAAAGTTTTAACTCGGATGTCCGATTCAGGCGAATCATATATCGGGACGCTCGAAATTGATCAATGGAAGCTCTCGAGATATTCAAATGGTCATAACTTTTCACACGGAGGTCCGATTCAGGCAGATAATATAATGAGACGTTCGTAATTGAACAATGGAAGCTCTCGAGAAATTCAAATGGTCATAACTTTTCACACAGAGGTCCTATTCAAGCGCTTAATATATCGAGACGCTCGTAATTGAACAACGGAAGCTCTTGAGAAATTCAGATGGTCATAACTTTTCATTCGGATGTCCAATTCAGGCGAATCATATATCGAGACGCTCGAAATTGATCACTGGATGCTCTCGAAATATTCAAATGGTCATAACTTATCAATCGGACGTCCGATTTAGGTGTATCACACTTCGAGACGCTCAAATTGAACAATGGAAGCTCTCGAGAAATTCGAATGGTCATAACTTTTCACACGGAGGTCCGATTCAAGCGCATAATATATCGAGACGTTCGTAATTGAAAAATGGAAGCTCTCGAGAAATTCAAATAATCATAACTTTTCACTCGGATGTCCAATTAAGGCGCATCACATATCTAGACGCTCGAAATTAAGCAACGGAAGCTCTCGAGAAATTCAAATAACCATAACTTTTCACTCGGATGTCCAATTCAGGCGCATCACATATCTAGACGCTCGAAATTAAACAACGGAAGCTCTAAAGAAATGCAAATGGTCAGAACTTTTCACTCGGATGTCAAATTCAGGCGCATAATATATCGAGACGCTCAAAATTGAACAACGAAAGCTCTTGAGAAATTCAAATGGTCATAACTTTTAACTCGGATGTCAATTTCAGGCGCATCACATATCGAGACGCTCAAAATTGAACAATGGAAGCTCTCGAGATATTCAAATGGTCATAACTTTTCACTAGGATGTCAAATTCAGGCGCATAATATATCGAGACGCTCGAAATTGATCAATGGATGCTCTTGAAATATTCAAATGGTCATAACTTATCACTCGGATGTTCGATTTAGGTGTATCACACTTCGAGACGCTCGAAATTGAACAATGGAAGCTCTCGAGACATTCAAATGGTCATAACTTCTCACACGGAGGTCCTATTCAAGCGCTTAATATATCGAGACGCTCGAAATTGAACAACGGAAGCTCTCGGGAAATTAAAATGGTCATAAGTTTTAACTCGGATGTCCTATTCAGGCGAATCACATATCGAGACGCTCGAAATTGATCAATGGAAGCTCTCGAGATATTCAAATGGTCATAACTTATCACTCGAATGTCCGATTCAGGTGTATCACATATCGAGACGCTCGAAATTGAACAACGGAAGCTCTCGAGAAATTCAAATGGTCATAACTTTTCACAGGGAGGTCCGATTAAGGCGCATAATATATCGAGACGGTCGTACTTGAACAACGGAAGCTCTCGAGAAATTCAAATGGTCATAACTTCTCACTCGGGTGTCCGATTCAGGTGTATCACATATCGAGACACTCGAAATTGAACAACGGAAGCTCTCGAGAAATTCAAATGGTCATAACTTTTCACACAGAGGTCCTATTCAAGCGCTTAATATATCGAGAAGCTCGAAATTGAACAGCGGAAGTTCTCGGGAAATTAAAATGGCCATAAGTTTTAATTCGGATGTCCGATTCAGGCGAATCATATATCGTGACGTTCATAATTGAACAACGGAAACTCTCGAGAAATTCAAATGGTCATAACTTTTCGCACGGAGGTCCGATTCAAGCGTATAATATATCGAGGCGTTCGTAATTGAACAACGGATGCTCTCGAGAAATTCAAATGGTCATAACTTTTCACAGGGAGGTCCGATTAAGGCGCATAATATATCGAGACGTTCGTACTTGAACAACGGAAGCTCTCGAAAAATTCAAATGGTCATAACTTCTCACTCGGATGTTCCATTCAGGCGAATAATATGTAAAGACTCTCGAAATTGATCAATGGAAGCTCTCGAGATATTCAAATGTTCATAACTTATCACTCGAATGTCCGATTCAGGTGTATCACATATCGAGACGCTCGAAATTGAACAACGGAAGCTCTCGAGAAATTCAAATGGTCATAACTTTTCACACGGAGGTCCTATTCAAGCGCTTAATATATCGAGACGCTCGAAATTGAACAACGGAAGCTCTCGGGAAATTTAAATGGTTAAAAGTTTTAACTCGGATGTCCGATTCAGGCGAATCATATATCGGGACGCTCGAAATTGATCAATGGAAGCTCTCGAGATATTCAAATGGTCATAACTTATCACTCGGATGTCCGATTCAGGTGTATCACATATCGAGACGCTTGAAATTGAACAACGGAAGCTCTCGAGAAATTCAAATGGTCATAACTTTTCACACGAAGGTCCTATTCAGGCACATAATATATCGAGATGCGCGAAATTGAACAACGGAAGCTCTCCGGAAATTAAAATGGTCATAAGTTTTAATTCGGATGTCCGATTTAGGCGAATCACATAACGAGACGCTCGAAATTGATCAATGGAAGCTCTCGAGATATTCAAATGGTCATAACTTATCACTCGAATGTCCGATTCAGGTGTATCACATATCGAGACGCTCGAAATTGAACAACGGAAGCTCTCGAGAAATTCAAATGGTCATAACTTTTCACACGGAGGTCCTATTCAAGCGCTTAATATATCGAGATGCTCGAAATTGAACAACGGAAGCTCTCGGGAAATTTAAACGGTTAAAAGTTTTAACTCGGATGTCCGATTCAGGCGAATCATATATCGGGATGCTCGAAATTGATCAATGGAAGCTCTCGAGATATTCAAATGGTCATAACTTTTCACACGGAGGTCCGATTCAGGCAGATAATATAACGAGACGTTCGTAATTGAACAATGGAAGCTCTCGAGAAATTCAAATGGTCATAACTTTTCACACAGAGGTCCTATTCAAGCGCTTAATATATCGAGACGCTCGTAATTGAACAACGGAAGCTCTTGAGAAATTCAGATGGTCATAACTTTTCATTCGGATGTCCAATTCAGGCGAATCATATATCGAGACGCTCGAAATTGATCACTGGATGCTCTCGAAATATTCAAATGGTCATAACTTATCACTCGGACGTCCGATTTAGGTGTATCACACTTCGAGACGCTCAAATTGAACAATGGAAGCTCTCGAGAAATTCGAATGGTCCTAACTTCTCACACGGAGGTCCTATTCAAGCGCTTAATATATCGAGACGCTCGAAATTGAATAACGGAAGCTCTCGGGAAATTAAAATTGTCATAAGTTTTAACTCGGATGTCCGATTCAGGCGAATCATATATCGAGACGCTCGAAATTGATCAATGGAAGCTCTCGAGATATTCAAATGGTCATAACTTATCACTCGAATGTCCGATTCAGGTGTATCACATATCGAGACGCTCGAAATTGAACAACGGAAGCTCTCGAGAAATTCAAATGGTCATAACTTTTCACAGGGAGGTCCGATTAAGGCGCATAATATATCGAGACGTTCGTACTTGAACAACGGAAGCTCTCGAGAAATTCAAATGGTCATAACTTTTCACAGGGAGGTCCGATTAAGGCGCATAATATATCGAGACGTTCGTACTTGAACAACGGAAGCTCTCGAAAAATTCAAATGGTCATAACTTCTCACTCGGATGTTCCATTCAGGCGAATAATATGTAAAGACTCTCGAAATTGATCAATGGAAGCTCTCGAGATATTCAAATGTTCATAACTTATCACTCGAATGTCCGATTCAGGTGTATCACATATCGAGACGCTCGAAATTGAACAACGGAAGCTCTCGAGAAATTCAAATGGTCATAACTTTTCACAGGGAGGTCCGATTAAGGCGCATAATATATCGAGACGGTCGTACTTGAACAACGGAAGCTCTCGAGAAATTCAAATGGTCATAACTTTTCACAGGGAGGTCCGATTAAGGCGCATAATATATCGAGACGTTCGTACTTGAACAACGGAAGCTCTCGAAAAATTCAAATGGTCATAACTTCTCACTCGGATGTTCCATTCAGGCGAATAATATGTAAAGACTCTCGAAATTGATCAATGGAAGCTCTCGAGATATTCAAATGTTCATAACTTATCACTCGAATGTCCGATTCAGGTGTATCACATATCGAGACGCTCGAAATTGAACAACGGAAGCTCTCGAGAAATTCAAATGGTCATAACTTTTCACACAGAGGTCCTATTCAAGCGCTTAATATATCGAGACGCTCGAAATTGAACAACGGAAGCTCTCGGGAAATTTAAATGGTTAAAAGTTTTAACTCGGATGTCCGATTCAGGCGAATCATATATCGGGACGCTCGAAATTGATCAATGGAAGCTCTCGAGATATTCAAATGGTCATAACTTATCACTCGGATGTCCGATTCAGGTGTATCACATATCGAGACGCTTGAAATTGAACAACGGAAGCTCTCGAGAAATTCAAATGGTCATAACTTTTCACACGAAGGTCCTATTCAGGCACATAATATATCGAGATGCGCGAAATTGAACAACGGAAGCTCTCCGGAAATTAAAATGGTCATAAGTTTTAATTCGGATGTCCGATTTAGGCGAATCACATATCGAGCGCTCGAAATTGATCAATGGAAGCTCTCGAGATATTCAAATGGTCATAACTTATCACTCGAATGTCCGATTCAGGTGTATCACATATCGAGACGCTCGAAATTGAACAACGGAAGCTCTCGAGAAATTCAAATGGTCATAACTTTTCACACGGAGGTCCTATTCAAGCGCTTAATATATCGAGACGCTCGAAATTGAACAACGGAAGCTCTCGGGAAATTTAAACGGTTAAAAGTTTTAACTCGGATGTCCGATTCAGGCGAATCATATATCGGGATGCTCGAAATTGATCAATGGAAGCTCTCGAGATATTCAAATGGTCATAACTTTTCACACGGAGGTCCGATTCAGGCAGATAATATAACGAGACGTTCGTAATTGAACAATGGAAGCTCTCGAGAAATTCAAATGGTCATAACTTTTCACACAGAGGTCCTATTCAAGCGCTTAATATATCGAGACGCTCGTAATTGAACAACGGAAGCTCTTGAGAAATTCAGATGGTCATAACTTTTCATTCGGATGTCCAATTCAGGCGAATCATATATCGAGACGCTCGAAATTGATCACTGGATGCTCTCGAAATATTCAAATGGTCATAACTTATCACTCGGATGTCCGATTTAGGTGTATCACACTTCGAGACGGTCGAAATTGAACAATGGAAGCTCTCGAGAAATTCGAATGGTCATAACTTCTCACACGGAGGTCCTATTCAAGCGCTTAATATATCGAGACGCTCGAAATTGAATAACGGAAGCTCTCGGGAAATTAAAATTGTCATAAGTTTTAACTCGGATGTCCGATTCAGGCGAATCATATATCGAGACGCTCGAAATTGATCAATGGAAGCTCTCGAGATATTCAAATGGTCATAACTTATCACTCGAATGTCCGATTCAGGTGTATCACATATCGAGACGCTCGAAATTGAACAACGGAAGCTCTCGAGAAATTCAAATGGTCATAACTTTTCACAGGGAGGTCCGATTAAGGCGCATAATATATCGAGACGTTCGTACTTGAACAACGGAAGCTCTCGAAAAATTCAAATGGTCATAACTTCTCACTCGGATGTTCCATTCAGGCGAATAATATGTAAAGACGCTCGAAATTGATCAATGGAAGCTCTCGAGATATTCAAATGGTCATAACTTATCACTCGAATGTCCGATTCAGGTGTATCACATATCGAGACGCTCGAAATTGAACAACGGAAGCTCTCGAGAAATTCAAATGGTCATAACTTTTCACAGGGAGGTCCGATTAAGGCGCATAATATATCGAGACGGTCGTACTTGAACAACGGAAGCTCTCGAGAAATTCAAATGGTCATAACTTCTCACTCGGATGTCCAATTCAGGTGTATCACATATCGAGACACTCGAAATTGAACAACGGAAGCTCTCGAGAAATTCAAATGGTCATAACTTTTCACACAGAGGTCCTATTCAAGCGCTTAATATATCGAGAAGCTCGAAATTGAACAGCGGAAGTTCTCGGGAAATTAAAATGGCCATAAGTTTTAATTCGGATGTCCGATTCAGGCGAATCATATATCGTGACGTTCATAATTGAACAACGGAAACTCTCGAGAAATTCAAATGGTCATAACTTTTCGCACGGAGGTCCGATTCAAGCGTATAATATATCGAGGCGTTCGTAATTGAACAACGGATGCTCTCGAGAAATTCAAATGGTCATAACTTTTCACAGGGAGGTCCGATTAAGGCGCATAATATATCGAGACGTTCGTACTTGAACAACGGAAGCTCTCGAAAAATTCAAATGGTCATAACTTCTCACTCGGATGTTCCATTCAGGCGAATAATATGTAAAGACTCTCGAAATTGATCAATGGAAGCTCTCGAGATATTCAAATGTTCATAACTTATCACTCGAATGTCCGATTCAGGTGTATCACATATCGAGACGCTCGAAATTGAACAACGGAAGCTTTCGAGAAATTCAAATGGTCATAACTTTTCACACGGAGGTCCTATTCAAGCGCTTAATATATCGAGACGCTCGAAATTGAACAACGGAGCTCTCGGGAAATTTAAATGGTTAAAA
>NW_021144191.1:0-21056 GCF_004193775.1 Glycine soja
AGACCTTGATCGGTCATCTTTCCTGGCCGACATCGACAACCATTTTTATTATCAATATCGATGAATAATGTTTTTTTGTCGAGGTGGGCCAATGTTTTTCTAGCCGAGTAAATGCGTACATGCCAGTGTCGGCCGAAACACAACTTCGGTTCAGCTCGCACGCAAAAACTAAGCCGACCACCTACATTGTAAGTTTTATAGGCGACAGCGAACAACAAAACTTCCTACACCATAAATAGTATTATCGGCCTGCGTTTGGAAATGAAATTCCACAATGTCGATAGATAAATATCAATCGGGGCTATTTAACGATCAATGTCCGCTATTGTTTTTTCTATTCAATCCCCCGATAATATTTGGACGATGTCTATTAGGAAATATTCGATCGCCGTCCTCCGGTGATTCTTCTTTTTTCGACCTCGATCGGTCATCTTTCTTGGCCGACATCGACTACCATTTTTCTTATCAATATCGGTGAATAATGTTTTTTTGTCGAGGTGGGACAATGTTTTTCAAACCAAGTAAATGACTACATGCCAATGTCTGCCGAAACACAACTTCGGTTGAGCTCGCACGAAAAAACAAAGCCGACCTACATTGTAAGTTTTATAGGCGACAGCAAACAACAAAACTTCCTCATATTATCGGCCAGCGTTTCGAAATGAAATTCCACAATGTCGATAGATAAATATCAATAGGGGCGATTTAACGACCAATGTCCGCTATTGTTTTTTCTATTCAATCCCCCGCTAATATTTGTACGATGTCTCTTAGGAAAAGTTCGATCGCCGTCCTCCGGTGATTCTTCTTTTTTAGACCTGGATCGGTCATCTTTCCTGGCCGACATCGACTTCCATTTTTTTTTATCAATATCGGTGAATAATATTTTTTTGTCGAGCTGGGCCAATGTTTTTCTAGCCGAGTAATAGAGAACATGCCAGTGTCGGCCGAAACACAACTTCGGTTGAGCTCGCACGAAAAACAAAGCCGACCTACATTGTAAGTTTTATAGGCGACAACGAACAACAAAACTTTATGTACCGTAAAAAATATTATCGGCCAGCGTTTGGAAATGAAATTCCACAATGTCGATAGATAAATATCAATCGGGGGTATTTAACGACCAATGTCTGCTATTGTTTTTTCTATTCAATCCGCCGATAATATTTGGACGATGTCTATTAGGAAATTTTCGATCGCCGTCCTTCATTGATTCTTCTTTTTTAGACCTGGATAGGTCATCTTTCCTGACCGACATCGATTACCATTTTTTTTATCAATATCGGTGAATAATGTTTTTTTGTCGAGGTGGGACAATGCTTTTCTAACCAAGTAAATGACTACATGTCAATGTCTGCCGAAACACAACTTCGGTTGAGCTAGCACGAAAAAACAAAGCCGACCTACATTGTAAGTTTTATAGGCGACAGCGAACATCAAAATTTCCATTGCCATAAAAAATATTATTGGCCAGCGTTAGGAAATGAAATTCAGAATGTCGATAGATAAATATCAATCCGGGCTATTTAACGACCAATGTCCGCTATTGTTTTTTTCTATTCAATCCCCCGATAATATTTGGATGATGTCTTTTAGGAAATGTTTGATCGGCGTCATCCGATGATTCTTCTTTTTTAGACCTGCATCGGTCATCTTTCTTGGCCAACATCGACTACCATTTTTTTATCAATATCGGTTAATAACTTTTTATGGTCGAGGTGGGCCAATGTTTTTCAAGCCGAGTAAATGAGTACATGCCAGTGTCGGCCGAAACACAACTTCGGTTGAGCTCCTACGAAAAAACAAAGCCGACCTACAATGTAAGTTTAATAGGCCACAGCGACCAACAGAACTTCCTATACCGTAAAAAATATTATCGGCCAGCGTTTGGAAATGAAATTCCACAATGTCGATAGATAAATATCAATCGGGGCTATTTAACGACCAATGTCCGCTATTGTTTTTTCTATTCATTCCCCGATAATATTTGGACGATGTCTATTAGGAAATGTTCGATCGCCGTCCTCCGGTGATTCTTCTTTTTTCGACCTCGATCGGTCATCTTTCTTGGCCGACATCGACTACCATTTTTCTTATCAATATCGATGAATAATGTTTTTTTGTCGAGGTGGGACAATGTTTTTCAAACCAAGTAAATGACTACATGCCAATGTCTGCCGAAACACAACTTCGGTTGAGCTCGCACGAAAAAACAAAGCTGACCTACATTGTAAGTTTTATAGGCGACAACGAACAACAAAACTTCCTGTACCGTAAAAAATATTATCGGCAAGCGTTTGGAAATGAAATTCCACAATGTCGATAGATAAATATCAATCGGGGCTATTTAACGACCAATGTCCGCTATTGTTTTTTCTATTCATTCCCCGATAATATTTGGACGATGTCTATTAGGAAATGTTCGATCACCGTCCTCCGGTGATTCTTCTTTTTTCGACCTCGATCGGTCATCTTTCTTGGCTGACATCGACTACCATTTTTCTTATCAATATCGGTGAATAATGTTTTTTTGTCGAGGTGGGACAATGTTTTTCAAACAAAGTAAATGACTACATGCCAATGTCTGCCGAAACACAACTTCGGTTGAGCTCGCACGAAAAAACAAAGCCGACCTACATTGTAAGTTTTATAGGCGACAACGAACAACAAAACTTCCTGTACCGTAAAAAATATTATCGGCCAGCGTTTGGAAATGAAAGTCCAAAATGTCGATAGATAAATATCAATCGTGACTATTTAACGACCAATGTCCGCTATTGTTTTTTCTATTCAATCCCGCGATAATATTTGGACAATGTCTATTAGGAAATGTTCGATCGGCGTCATTTGGTGATTCTTATTTTTAAGACCTGGATCGGTTGTCATCTTTCTTGGCCGACATCGACTACCATTTTTTTATCAATATCGATGAATAATGTTTTTTTGTCGAGGTGGGCCAATGTTTTTCTAGTCGAGTAAATGAGTACATGCCATTGTCGGCCAAAATAGAACTTCGGTTGAGCTCGCACGAAAAACAAAGCCGATCTACATTGTAAGTTTTATAGGCGACAACGAACAACAAAACTTCCTATACTGTAAAAAATATTATCGGCAAGCGTTTGGAAATGAAAATCCACAATGTCGATAGATAAATATCAATCGGGGCTATTTAACGACCAATGTCCGCTATTGTTTTTTCTATTCATTCCCCGATAATATTTGGACGATGTCTATTAGGAAATGTTCGATCGCCGTCCTCCGGTGATTCTTCTTTTTTCGACCTCGATCGGTCATCTTTCTTGGCCGACATCGACTACCATTTTTCTTATCAATATCGGTGAATAATGTTTTTTTGTCGAGGTGCAACAATGTTTTTCAAACAAAGTAAATGACTACATGCCAATGTCTGCCGAAACACAACTTCGGTTGAGCTCGCACGAAAAAACAAAGCCGACCTACATTGTAAGTTTTATAGTCGACAACGAACAACAAAACTTCCTGTACCGTAAAAAATATTATCGGCCAGCGTTTGGAAATGAAATTCCAGAATGTCGATAGATAAATATCTATCGGGCCTATTTAACGACCAATGTCCGCTATAGTTTTTTCTATTCAATCCCCCGATAATATTTGGACGATGTCTATTAGGAAATGTTCGATCGGCGTCATTTGGTGATTCTTATTTTTAAGACCTGGATCGGTCGTCATCTTTCCTGGCCGACATCGACTACCATTTTTTTTATCAATATCGGTGAATAATGTTTTTTTGTCGAGGTGGGCCAATGTTTTTCTAGCCGAGTAAATGAGTACATGCCTGTGTCGGCTAAAAAAGAACTTCGGTTGAGCTCGCACAAAAAACAAAGCCGATCTACATTGTAAGTTTTATAGGCGACAACGAACAACAAAACTTCCTGTACCGTAAAAAATATTATCGGCCAGCGTTTGGAAATGAAATTCCAGAATGTCGATAGATAAATATCAATCGGGACTATTTAACGACCAATGTCCGCTATTGTTTTTTCTATTCATTCCCTGATAATATTTGGACGATGTCTATTAGGAAATGTGATGAGGACATAACCAAGGGCAAGGACCATGAAGCACTTGAAGGTCCCATGACCAGAGGCAGACTTAAACAAGCCCAACACGTCATAGAGACAAGGCTGGTCATTTGTATAGCTGCCATTGATGATGATTGAAGGCCCAGAGGCAGAGGCACTACCAAGACTACTAATTGTTGTTGAAGGCCCAAACTAACTTGAAGGCCCAAGTTAAATAAGTTTTTAGTTATAATTTATTTTTATTGTAATTTTGGCCCAAACTGTTTAGAAGGCCCATGTCTATTTTTATCTTTTTCTTCAGATACACTATAAGTATTTGTTTTTGTTTTCAATAAAAGAACTTTTGGACATTTGATAAAATTTGGTGAGAGTTTCTCTCTGAGTTCCTTGTTGAACCAATCTCAGACTTATCAAGGTAATCCTTGTGGCGTCTACCCTGACTTATCTTCCTTCACCGGAAGTGGCGTCATCCAAACCTCCGTAGCCTGTATCAAACGATCCACTCCTACTCAGGTTCACATCATCTGGTATCAGAGCTTCGGCTCTTGATACAGGTTCTATCCTATCCTATCCTATCCTATTTTTTTTCTTCGTAATTTGTCTAGGTTTGTGTTTTTGTCCTTGTTCTGTTATTTGCGTTCTTGTTCTTGTTCTTGTTCTTGTCACGTTCTTGTTCTTGTTTCTTGTGTCTTTCAAACTTTGTGTCAAAAAAAAATAAAATTGTTTGAGTTCTTGTTTCTTGTTCTTGTGCCTATCATATTGTATTCTGTCTTTTGTTCATAACTTTTGTTTCAGCCTATTCGAATTCTGTTTGGGGTAAAAATTGCCTAATTGCTGAATTGCTAAATTGTCAAATTTGCCTAATGATGATTGCCTATTGAACGAATTCTAATAGCTGGACGTCTGAAAAAAAAAACAAAAAAAAATAGAGAGAAAAAAAAAGAAACGAAAAAAAAAAGAAAGAAAGAAAGAGAAAGAAAGAAAGAAAAAAAAGGAAACAGTTGCAAAAAAAAAAAAAAAAGTTGCAAAAATTTTGAAAAAAAAAAAAAGGGGGTGTTTGATCTTTGAAAACGAAATTGAGGCATTTAGAGGTGTTTTTTTTGAAAGAAAATCGTGGAACAAATCCCCTTATCTAGATTCTCCTCTGAATTCTGAGCGTTTTGATATATAGTGGGCCTCAAACGGACAACTGTAGCAAAAGTTATGAGCATTTGAAGTTTACTTGTCCTATCTGTTGTCCTATCTAATATCTTATCTGTTATCCTATCTAATATCTTATCTGTTATCCTACCTAATATCTTATCTGTTATCCTATCTATAATATCTTACTTGTTATCATATCTGTTACCCAAATTAAAGCTCACCTGTTATCCAAATCCAAATCTAATATATTATTATCCAAATCAAGTCCAAGTTGTTATCCCAAATCAAATCTGTTTGTGATCATTATATTGTCTTTCCTTTTATTTTATATTACCTTGTGTGTCTAATTTGGTCCATCCAGGAACTTAAGAGGAAACACGAGTGGTAAAAGGCAAGAGGGAATACATTACACAAAAGCCTATTGAGAGCATTAAACACGAGTGTACTACCATCTAAGAGACGTGAGTAGAGTGTTGTGAGGTCCTGAAACCTTAATAATTTTTATTGCACATTTTTTTTTTCCTGTTGAATTATGGCTGGAGCAGGTGGTGGTGGTGACGAGTACCATCAGTTGGACGGCGCTCAACGTCTGTTAGTGGATGCGATGAATGCACAGATGCAACGTTTGCTAGACCGTACCACAGAGGAGGTCTATGGACGACTAGAAGCTTTGGAGAACCAAGCCAATCAGAATGCTAGACGAAATATAGATGGGAATAGAGGTAACAATGGCGGTAATGACGGACCGAGGCAGAACCGGGTTGAGGGAGTAAAGCTCAATGTTCCTCCCTTCAAAGGTAGAAGTGATCCAGATGCCTACCTGGACTGGGAAATGAAGACTGAGCACGTATTTGCCTGCAATGACTACACTGATGCGCAGAAAGTCAAGCTAGCAGCAGCTGAATTCTCCGACTATGCCCTTGTTTGGTGGCATAAATACCAAAGAGAAATGTTGAGAGAGGAACGGCGAGAGGTAGATACATGGACTGAGATGAAAAGGGTGATGAGAAAAAGGTATGTGCCCACTAGCTATAACAGAACCATGCGACAGAAACTCCAAGGGCTGTCCCAAGGGAATTTAACCGTGGAAGAATATTATAAAGAGATGGAAATGGCGTTAGTGAGGGCCAACATCGAAGAGGACTCCGAAGACACAATGGCTCGTTTCCTGAATGGTCTAAACCCTGAAATCAGAGATGTTGTTGAATTACAGAGTATGTGGTGTTGGATGACTTGTTACATAGGGCGCTTCGGGTTGAACAACAAATTAAAAGAAGAAGTGCAACAAGGAGGAACTCACCCAATACTTACAACCAAAACTGGGCCAACAGATCCAAGAAGGAGGGAGGTAATTCGTTCCGACCTGCAGCCACATCCCCGTATGGAAAGTCAGCAACACCCAGTGTAGGTGGAAGCAAACATAACACCTCCACTTCCTCATCCAATACTGGAACCAGAAACATAAAATGTTTCAAGTGCTTAGGCAGAGGACATATTGCTTCTGAATGTCCAACCAGGAGGACCATGATCATGAAGGCTGATGGAGAAATCACTAGTGAGTCTGAAATCAGTGAAGAAGAAGTGGAAGAAGAAGAGTATGAGGAGGAAGCTATGCAGGGTGATATGTTGATGGCGAGAAGGCTGTTGGGAAATCAAATGCAGCCACTGGATGACAATCAAAGAGAAAATATTTTCCACACCAGATGTGTAATTAATGGTAAGCTATGCTCTTTAATTGTTGATGGAGGAAGCTGTACCAATGTTGCAAGTTCCACATTAGTGACCAAACTGAATTTGGAAACTAAGCCCCATCCTAGACCATACAAACTTCAGTGGCTTAGTGAAGATGAAGAGGTAAAAGTGACTCAACAGGTTGAGGTGTGTCTCACCATTGGGCGATATAATGACAAGGTGTTGTGTGATGTGGTCCCAATGGAAGCGACCCATGTGCTGTTAGGAAGACCGTGGCAGTATGATACCAAGGCAGTGCATGATGGCTTCACCAACAAAATCTCTTTCCAGCAAGCTGACAAGAAGATTGTTCTCAAACCGTTATCTCCTCAAGAGGTTTGTGAGGATCAGATAAAAATGAGAGAAAAGAAAAAGAGTGAGACACTTGAGAGGAAGAAGAGTGAGACACTTGAGAAGGAAAAGAGAGGAAAGAAAAAGAGTGAAACACTTGAGAGGGAAAAGAGAGAAAACAAAAAGAGTGAAACACTTGAGGGCAAACAGCTTTATTTAGCAACAAAAAGGGAGGTGAGGAGGGTGCTTTGTGCGAGACAACCCCTCTATTTATTGTTTTCTCAACGTCAGATGTTGCATGCTAACCCAATTGATGAATTTAAATTGCCTTCTAGTATTCAATCTCTTCTGCAGGATTTTGATGATGTGTTTCCAGCAAGTGTACCAGATGGTTTGCCACCATTGAGGGGAATTGAGCATCACATTGATCTCATTCCAGGAGCGTCCTTGCCCAATCGGCCAGCTTATAGGAGCAACCCACAAGAAACTAAGGAGATCGAAAGGCAAGTATCCGAACTCCTGAGCAAAGGTTGGGTGAGAGATAGTATGAGTCCGTGCGCTGTACCTGTCATTCTAGTACCCAAGAAGGACGGCTCATGGAGGATGTGTTCTGATTGTAGAGCCATAAACAACATCACCATCAAGTATAGGCACCCAATCCCCAGGTTAGATGATCTTCTTGATGAACTGTATGGTGCATGTGTGTTTTCTAAAATTGATTTGAAAAGTGGCTATAATCAGATTAGAATCAGAGAGGGAGATGAATGGAAAACTGCCTTTAAAACAAAATATGGTTTGTATGAGTGGATGGTTATGCCATTTGGTTTGACTAATGCACCTAGTACTTTCATGAGATTGATGAACCATGTTTTAAGGGAATTTATTGGGAAATTTGTGGTGGTGTACTTTGATGATATTCTTATCTATAGCACTAGTCTTGATTTGCATGTTCAACATTTGCAATCTGTTTTAAGTGTGCTTAGGAAAGAAAAATTGTATGCCAACCTAGAAAAGTGCTCCTTTTGTACTGATCATGTGGTGTTTCTGGGTTTTGTTGTTAGTGCTGAGGGAGTACGGGTGGATGTGGAAAAGGTTAAGGCCATCCAAGAATGGCCAACACCTAAGACCCTGAGTGAGGTGAGGGGATTTCATGGTTTAGCAAGTTTCTATAGGAGATTTGTTAAGGATTTTAGTACATTGGCTGCTCCTCTAACTGAAGTTGTTAAGAAGAATGTGGGTTTCAAATGGGGTAAGAAACAAGAAGAGGCCTTTGCTGCCCTCAAACATAGGTTAACTAATGCACCCATTCTTGCTATGCCTAATTTTGCAAAATCATTTGAAATTGAGTGTGATGCGTCAAATGTGGGCATTGGGGCTGTTTTATTGCAAGAGGGACATCCGATAGCTTATTTTAGTGAAAAGTTAGGAGCCGCTGCCCTTAACTATTCAACTTATGATAAGGAATTGTATGCTTTGGTTAGGGCTTTACAAACTTGGCAGCATTACCTATTACCCAAAGAGTTTGTCATCCATAGTGATCACGAGTCCTTAAAATACTTAAAAGGCCAAGGAAAGCTTAATAAGAGGCATGCTAAGTGGGTAGAGTTTTTAGAGCAATTTCCATATGTCATCAAACATAAAAAGGGGAAAGGGAATGTAGTGGCTGATGCACTGTCTAGGAGACATGCTTTACTTGCTATGCTTGAAACTAAACTGTTTGGTCTCGAGTCTTTGAAAGACATGTATGTGCATGATGTGGACTTTGCTGAAATTTTTGCTGCATGTGAAAAGTTTTCTGAAAATGGTTACTATAGGCATAATGGATTCTTGTTTAAAGCAAATAAATTGTGTGTGCCTAAGTGTTCCATTAGAGAGTTGCTTGTGAGTGAATCACATGAGGGGGGGTTGATGGGACACTTTGGGGTTCAAAAGACCCTGGAAATTCTGCAAGAGCATTTCTTTTGGCCTCATATGAGGCGTGATGTGCATAAGTTTTGTGGTCATTGCATTGTGTGTAAACAAGCTAAATCTAAGGTTAAACCTCATGGACTGTATACTCCTTTGCCTGTTCCTGAATATCCTTGGACTGACATATCTATGGACTTTGTTTTGGGGCTGCCCAAAACCAAGAATGGAAAGGATTCTGTGTTTGTTGTTGTTGACAGGTTTTCTAAGATGGCACACTTCATCCCTTGCAAGAAAGTGGATGACGCTTGTCATGTGGCTGATTTGTTTTTCAAAGAAATAGTGCGGCTTCATGGATTACCGAGGAGCATTGTCAGTGATAGGGATGCAAAATTCCTTAGTCACTTTTGGAGGACCTTGTGGGGTAAGATTGGTACTAAATTGTTGTTTTCTACTACTTGTCACCCACAAACTGATGGTCAAACTGAGGTAGTCAATAGGACTTTAGGCACACTGCTTAGGACTGTTTTAAAGAAAAATCTTAAATCTTGGGAAGCCTGTTTGCCTCATGTTGAGTTTGCTTATAATCGGGCTGTCCATAGCACAACTAATTGTTCACCATTTGAGATAGTGTATGGATTTAATCCTTTGACTCCTCTTGATTTGTTGCCTATGCCTAACATTGCTATGTTTAAGCATAAGGATGCACAGGCTAAAGCTGAGTATGTGAAGAAGTTGCATGAGCAAGTGAAGGTTCAAATTGAAAAGAAAAATGCGAGCTATGCAAGGCAAGCCAACAAAAGCAGAAAGAAAGTCGTGCTTGAACCAGGTGATTGGGTTTGGGTACAACTGAGGAAGGAGAGGTTCCCAAAACACAGGAAGTCCAAGCTTCAACCTAGAGGAGACGGACCATTCCAAGTGTTGGAGAAGATCAACGACAATGCCTACAAGATTGACTTGCCTAGTGAGTATAATGTAAGTGCCACTTTCAATGTGTCTGATCTATCTCTTTTTGATGCAGATGGAGGAGCCTTGGATTTGAGGACAAATCCTTTTCAAGAAGGAGGGAGTGATGAGGACATAACCAAGGGCAAGGACCATGAAGCACTTGAAGGTCCCATGACCAGAGGCAGACTTAAACAAGCCCAACACGTCATAGAGACAAGGCTGGTCATTTGTATAGCTGCCATTGATGATGATTGAAGGCCCAGAGGCAGAGGCACTACCAAGACTACTAATTGTTGTTGAAGGCCCAAACTAACTTGAAGGCCCAAGTTAAATAAGTTTTTAGTTATAATTTATTTTTATTGTAATTTAGGCCCAAACTGTTTAGAAGGCCCATGTCTATTTTTATCTTTTTCTTCAGATACACTATAAGTATTTGTTTTTGTTTTCAATAAAAGAACTTTTGGACATTTGATAAAATTTGGTGAGAGTTTCTCTCTGAGTTCCTTGTTGAACCAATCTCAGACTTATCAAGGTAATCCTTGTGGCGTCTACCCTGACTTATCTTCCTTCACCGGAAGTGGCGTCATCCAAACCTCCGTAGCCTGTATCAAACGATCCACTCCTACTCAGGTTCACATCAAAATGTTCGATCGCCGTCCTCCGGTGATTCTTCTTTTTTCGACCTCGATCGGTCATCTTTCTTGGCCGACATCGACTACCATTTTTCTTATCAATATCGGTGAATAATGTTTTTTTGTCGAGGTGGAACAATGTTTTTCAAACCAAGTAAATGACTACATGCCAATGTCTGCCGAAACACAACTTCGGTTGAGCTCGCACGAAAAACAAAGCCGATCTACATTGTAAGTTTTATAGGCGACAACGAACAACAAAACTTCCTATACCGTAAAAAATATTATCGGCCAGCGTTTGGAAATGAAATTCCACAATCTCGATAGATAAATATCAATCGGGGCTATTTAACGACCAATGTCCGCTATTGTTTTTTCTATTCAATCCCCCGATAATATTTGGACGAGGTCTATAAGGAAATGTTCGATCGGCGACATCCTGTGATTCTTATTTTTAAGACCTGGATCGGTCATCTTTCCTGGCCGACATCGACCACCATTTTTTTTATCAATATTGGTGAATAATGATTTTTTGTCGAGGTGGGCCAATGTTTTTCTAGCCAAGTAAATGAGTACATGCCAATGTCTGCCAAAACACAACTTCGGTTGAGCTCGCACGAAAAAACAAAGCCGACCTACATTATAAATTTTATAGGCGACAACCAACAACAAAACTTTATGTACCATAAAAAATATTATCGGCCAGCGTTTGGAAATGAAATTCCACAATCTCGATAGATAAATATCAATCGGGGCTATTTAACGACCAAAGTCCGCTATTGTTTTTTCTATTCAATCCCCCGTTAATATTTGGACGATGTCTATAAGGAAATGTTCGATCGGCGTCATCTTGTGATTCTTATTTTTAAGACCTGGATCGGTCATCTTTCCTGGCCGACATCGACCACCTTAATCGGACTACTGTTTGAAAAGTTATGACCATTTGAATTTCTCGAGAGCTTCCGTTGTTCAATTCCGACCTTTTCGATATACTATCCGCCGGAATCGGACCTCCGTGTGACAAGTTATGACCATTTGAATTTCTCGAGAGCTTCCGTTGTTCAATTTCGAGCGTCTCGATATATTATGCGCTTGAATCGGACTTCTGTGTGATAAGTTATGACCATTTGAATTTCTCAACAGCTTCCGTTCTTCAATTTCAATCTTCTCGATTTATTATGCACCTTAATCGGACTACCGTTTGAAAAGTTATGACCATTTGAATTTCTCGAGAGCTTCCGTTGTTCAATTTTGACCTTCTCGATATACTATCCCCCGGAATCGGACTTCCGTGTGACACTTTATGACCATTTGAATTTCTCGAGAGCCTCCGTTGTTCAATTTCAAGCTTCTCGATATATTATGCGCCTGAATCGGACTTCCGTGTCACAAGTTTTGACCATTTGAATTTGTTGAGAGCTTTCATTGTTCAATTTCGAGCGTCTCGGTATATTATGCGTCTGAATCGGACTTCCGTGTGGCAAGTTATGACCATTTGAATTTCTCGAGAGCTTTCGTTGTTCAATTTCGAGCATCTTCACATAGTATGCTCTTGAATCGGACTTCCGTGTGATAAGTTATGACCATTTGAATTTCTCGAGAGCTTCCTTTGTTCAATTTCAAGCTTCTCGATATATTATGCACCTGAATCGGACTTCCATTTGAAAAGTTATGACCATTTGAATTTCTCGAGAGCTTCCGTTGTTCAATTTCGAGCGTCTCGATATATTATGTGCCTGAATCGGACTTCGGTGTGATAAGTTATGACCATTTGAATTTATCGACATCTTCCGTTTTTCAATTTCAAGCTTCTCGATATATTATGCATCTGAATCGGACTTCCGTTTGAAAAGTTATGACTATTTGAATTGCTCGATAGCTTTCGTTGTTCAATTCCGAGTTTCTCGATATACTATCCGCCGGAATCGGACCTCCGTGTGATAAGTTATGACCATTTGAATTTCTCGAGAGCTTCCGTTGTTCAATTTTGAGTGTCTCGATATATTTTGCGCCTGAATCAGACTTCCGTGTGACAAGTTTTGACCATTAGAATTTCTCGAGAACTTTCGTTGTTCAATTTAAAGAGTCTTGATATAGTATGCGCCTGAATCGGACTTCCGTGTGACAAATTGTGACCACTTTATTTTCTCGATAGCATTCGTTGTTCAATTTCGATCGTCTCGATATATTATGCGCCTGAATCGGACTTCCGTGTGATTAGTTATGACCATTTGAATTTCTCGAGTGCTTCCGTTGATCAATTTCAAGCTTCTCGATATATTATGCGCCTGAATCAGACTTTCGTTTGATAAGTTATGACCATTTGAATTTCTCGAGAGCTTTCGGTTTTCAATTCCGAGCTTCTCGATACACTATCCGCCGGAGTCGGCCTTCCGTGTGATAAGTTATGACCATTTCAATTTCTCGAGAGCTTCCGTTGTTCAATTTCGAGCATCTTGGTATATTATGCGCTAGAATCGGAATTTCGTGTGACAAGTCATGACCATTTGAATTTCTCGAGAGCTTCCGTTGTTCAATTTCAAGCTTCTCGATATATTATATGCCTGAATCGGATTTCCATTTGAAAATTTACGACCATTTGAATTTCTCGAGAGCTTTCGGTTCTCAATTCCGAGCTTCTCGATAAACTATCCGCCGGAGTCGGCCTTCCGTGTGATAAGTTATGACCATTTGAATATCTCGAGAGCTTCCGTTGTTCAATTTCGAGCGTCTCGGCATATTATGCGCCTGAATCGGACATCCGTGTAAAAAGTTATGACCATTTGAATTTCTCGAGAGCTTCTGTTGATCAATTTCAAGCTTCTCGATATATTATGCGCCTGAATCGGACGTCCATTTGAAAAGTTATGACCATTTGAATTTCTCGAGAGCTTCCGTTGTTCAATTTCGAGCGTCTCGGTATACTATCCGTCGGAATCGGACTTTCGTGTGCTAAGTTATAACCATTTGAATTTCTCGAGAGCTTCCGTTGTTCAATTACGAGCGTCTCGATATATTATGCGCCTGAATCGGACTTCCGTGTGATAAGTTATGACCATTTGAATTTCTCAACAGCTTCCGTTGTTAAATTTCAATCTTCTCGATATATTATGCACCATAATCGGACTACCGTTTGAAAACTTATGACCATTTGAATTTCTCGAGTGCTTCTGTTGATCAATTTCAAGCTTCTCGATATATTATGCGCCTGAATCGGACTTTCGTTTGATAAGTTATGACCATTTGAATTTCTCGAGGGCTTTCGGTTTTCAATTCCGAGCTTCTCGATATACTATCGGCCGGAGTCGGCCTTCCGTGTGATAAGTTATGACCATTTGAATTTCTCGAGAGCTTCCAATGTTCAATTTCGAGCATCTCGGTATATTATGCGCTAGAATCGGACTTTCGTGTGACAAGTCATGACCATTTGAATTTTTCGAGAGCTTCCGTTGTTCAATTTCGAGCGTCTCGATATATTATGTGCCTGAATCGGACTTCGGTGTGATAAGTTATGACCATTTGAATTTCTCGAGAGCTTCCGTTGTTCAATTTCGAGCGTCTCGATATATTATGTGCCTGAATCGGACTTCGGTGTGATAAGTTATGAGCATTTGAATTTCTCGAGAGCTTCCGTTGTTCAATTTCAAACTTCTCGATATATTATGCATCTGAATCGGACTTCCGTTTGAAAAGTTATGACCATTTGAATTGCTCGATAGCTTTTGTTGTTCAATTCCGAGTTTCTCGATATACTATCCGCTGGAATCGGACCTCCGTGTGATAAGTTATGAAGATTTGAATTTCTCGAGAGCTTCCGTTGTTCAATTTCGAGCGTCTCGATATATTATGCGCCTGAATCGGACTTCCGTGTGACAAATTATGACCATTTGAATTTCTCGAGCTTCCGTTGTTCAATTTCGAGCGTCTCGATATATTATGTGCCTGAATCGGACTTCGGTGTCATAAGTTATGACCATTTGAATTTCTCGAGAGCTTCCGTTGTTCAATTCCGAGTTTCTCGATATAATATGCGCCTGAATCAGACTTTCGTGTGACAAATTATGACCATTTGAATTTCTCGAGAGCTTCCGTTGTTCAATTTCGAGCGTCTCGATATATTATGTGCCTGAATCGGACTTCGGTGTGATAAGTTATGACCATTTGAATTTCTCGAGAGCTTCCGTTGTTCAATTTCGAGCGTCTCGATATATTATGTGCCTGAATCGGACTTCGGTGTGATAAGTTATGACCATTTGAATTTCTCGACAGCTTCCGTTGTTCAATTTCCAGCCTCTCGATATATTATGCACCTGAATCGGACTTTCGTTTGAAATTTTATGACCATTTGAATTTCTCGAGAGCTTCCGTTGTTATATTTCAAAAGTCTCGATATATTATGCGCCTGAATCGGAGTTCCATGTGAAAAGTTATGACCATTAGAATTTCTCGAGAGCTTCCGTTGTTCAATTTCAAGAGTCTCGGTATACTATCTGCCGGAATCGGACTTTCGTGTGATCAGTTATGACCATTTGAATTTCTCGAGAGCTTCCGTTGTTCAATTTCGAGCGTCTCGGTATATTATGCGCCTGAATCGGACTTCGGTGTGATAAGTTATGACCATTTGAATTTCTCGAGAGCTTCTGTTGTTCAATTTCAAGCTTCTCGATATATTATGCGCCTGAATCGGACTTCCGTTTAAAAAGATATGACCATTTGAATTTCTCGAGAGCTTCCTTGGTTCAATTTCAAGCTTCTCGATACATTATCCACCTGAATCAGACTTCCGTGTGAAAAGTTATGACCATTTAAATTTCTCGAGAGCTTTCGTTGTTCAATTTCGAGCGTCTCGGTATACTATCCGCCAGAATCGGACTTTCGTGTGATAAGTTATGACCATTTGAATTTCTCGAGAGCTTCCATGGTTCAATTTCGAGCGTCTCGATATATTATGCGCCTGAATCGGACTTCCGTGTAACAAGTTATGACCATTTGAATTTCTCGAGAGCTTCTGTTGATCAATTTCAAGCTTCTCGATATATTATGCGCCTGAATCGGACTTCCGTTGGAAAAGTTATGACCATTTGAATTGCTCGATAGCTTTCGTTGTTCAATTCCGAGTTTCTCGATATAATATGCGCCTGAATCGGACTTCCGTGTGACAAATTATGACCATTTGAATTTCTCGAGAGCTTCCGTTGTTCAATTTCGAGCGTCTCGATATATTATGTGCCTGAATCGGACTTCGGTGTGATAAGTTATGACCATTTGAATTTCTCGAGAGCTTCCGTTGTTCAATTTCGAGCGTCTCGATATATTATGTGCCTGAATCGGACTTCGGTGTGATAAGTCATGACCATTTGAATTTCTCGAGAGCTTCCGTTGTTCAATTTCAAACTTCTCGATATATTATGCATCTGAATCGGACTTCCGTTTGAAAAGTTATGACCATTTGAATTGCTCGATAGCTTTTGTTGTTCAATTCCGAGTTTCTCGATATACTATCCGCTGGAATCGGACCTCCGTGTGATAAGTTATGAAGATTTGAATTTCTCGAGAGCTTCCGTTGTTCAATTTGGAGCGTCTCGATATATTATGCGCCTGAATCGGACTTCCGTGTGACAAATTATGACCATTTGAATTTCTCGAGAGCTTCCGTTGTTCAATTTCGAGCGTCTCGATATATTATGTGCCTGAATCGGACTTCGGTGTGATAAGTTATGACCATTTGAATTTCTCGAGAGCTTCCGTTGTTCAATTTCAAGCTTCTCGATATATTATGCATCTGAATCGGACTTCCGTTTGAAAAGTTATGACCATTTGAATTGCTCGATAGCTTTCGTTGTTCAATTCCGAGTTTCTCGATATACTATCCGCCGGAATCGGACCTCCGTGTGATAAGTTATGACCATTTGAATTTCTCGAGAGCTTCCGTTTTTCAATTTCGAGCGTCTCGATATATTATGCGCCTGAATCGGACTTCCGTGTGACAAGTTTTGACCATTTGAATTTCTCGAGAGCTTTCGTTGTTCAATTTAAAGAGTCTCGATATAGTATGCGCCTGAATCGGACTTCCGTGTGACAAATTTTGACCACTTTATTTTCTCGAGAGCATTCGTTGTTCAATTTCGAGCGTCTCGATATATTATGCGCCTGAATCGGACTTCCGTGTGATAAGTTATGACCATTTGAATTTCTCGAGTGCTTCCGTTGATCAATTTCAAGCTTCTCGATATATTATGCGCCTGAATCGGACTTTCGTTTGGTAAGTTATGACCATTTGAATTTCTCGAGAGCTTTCGGTTTTCAATTCCGACCTTCTCGATATACTATCCGCCGGAGTCGGCCTTCCGTGTGATAAGTTATGACCATTTGAATTTCTCGAGAGCTTCCGTTTTCAATTTCGAGCGTCTCGGTATATTATGCGCCTGAATAGGACTAAAGTGTCACAAGTTATGACCATTTGAATATCTCGAGAGCTTCCGTTGTTCAATTTCAAGCTTCTCGATACATTATGCACCTGAATCAGACTTCCGTTTGAAAAGTTATTACCATTTGAATTTCTCGAGAGCTTCCGTTGTTCAATTTCGAGCGTCTCGATATATTATGCGCCTGAATCGATCTTCCGTGTGATAAGTTATGACCATTTGAATATATCGACAGCTTCCGTTGTTCAATTTCAACTTTCTGGATATATTATGCACCTGAATCTTACTTCCGTTTTAAAAGTTATGACCATTTGAATTTCTCGAGAGCTTTCGTCGTGCAATTCCGAGCTTCTCGATATACTATCCGCCGGAATCGGACCTCCGTGTGATATGTTATGACCATTTGAATTTCTCGAGAGCTTCCGTTGCTCATTTTTGAGCGTCTCGGCATATTATGCGCCTGAATCGGACTTCCGTGTAACAAATTATGACCATTTGAATTTCTCGAGAGCTTCTGTTGATCAATTTCAAGCTTCTCGATATATTATGCGCCTGAATCGGACGTCCATTTGAAAAGTTATGACCATTTGAATTTCTCGAGAGCTTCCGTTGTTCAATTTCGAGCGTCTCGGTATACTATCCGCCGGAATCGGACTTTCGTGTGATAAGTTATGACCATTTGAATTTGTCGAGAGCTTCCGTTGCTCATTTTTGAGCGTCTCGGCATATTATGCGCCTGAATCGGACTTCCGTGTAACAAATTATGACCATTTGAATTTGTCGAGAGCTTTCGTTGTTCAATTTCGAGCGTCTCGATATATTATGCGCCTGAATTGGACTTCTGTGTGATAAGTTATGACCATTTGAATTTCTCACCAGCTTCCGTCGTTCAATTTCAATGTTCTCGATATATTATGCACCTTAATCGGACTACTGTTTGAAAAGTTATGACCATTTTGAATTTCTCGAGAGCTTCCGTTGTTCAATTCCGACCTTCTCGATATACTATCCGCCGGAATCGGACCTCGTGTGACAAGTTATGACCATTTGAATTTCTCGAGAGTTTCCATTGTTCAATTTCGAGCGTCTCGATATATTATGCGCCTGAATCGGACTTCCGTGTGATAAGGTATTACCAATTGAATTTCTCAACTGCTTCCGTTGTTCAATTTCAATCTTCTCGATATATTATGCACCTTAATCGGACTACCGTTTGAAAAGTTATGACCATTTGAATTTCTCGAGAGCTTCCGTTGTTCAATTCCGACCTTCTCGATATACTACCCACCGGAATCGGACCTCTGTGTGAAAAGTTATGACCATTTGAAGTTCTCGAGAGCTTCTGTTGTTCAATTTCGAGCGTCTCGGTATATTATGCCCCTGAATCGGACTTCCGTGTGATAAGTTATGACCATTTGAATTTCTCGAGAGCTTCCGTTGTTCAATTTCAATCTTCTCGATATATTATGCACCTTAATCGGACTACCGTTTGAAAAGTTATGACCATTTCAATTTCTCGAGAGCTTCCGTTGTTCAATTTCGAGCGTCTCAATATATTATGCGCCTGAATCGATCTTCCGTGTGATAAGTTATGACCATTTGAATATATCGACAGCTTCCGTTGTTCAATTTCAAGCTTCTGGATATATTATGCACCTGAATCTTACTTTCGTTTGAAATGTTATGACCATTTAAATTTCTCGAGAGCTTCCGTTGTTCAATTCCGACCTTCTCGATATACTATCCGCCAGAATCGGACCTCCGTGTGACAAGTCATGACCATTTGAATTTCTCGAGAGCTTCCGTTGTTCAATTTCGAGCGTCTAGATATATTATGCGCCTGAATCGGACTTCCGTGTAACAAATTATGACCATTTGAATTTGTCGAGAGCTTTCGTTGTTCAATTTCGAGCGTCTCGATATATTATGCGCCTGAATTGGACTTCTGTGTGATAAGTTATGACCATTTGAATTTCTCACCAGCTTCCGTCGTTCAATTTCAATGTTCTCGATATATTATGCACCTTAATCGGACTACTGTTTGAAAAGTTATGACCATTCTGAATTTCTCGAGAGCTTCCGTTGTTCAATTCCGACCTTCTCGATATACTATCCGCCGGAATCGGACCTCGTGTGACAAGTTATGACCATTTGAATTTCTCGAGAGTTTCCATTGTTCAATTTCGAGCGTCTCGATATATTATGCGCCTGAATCGGACTTCCGTGTGATAAGGTATTACCAATTGAATTTCTCAACTGCTTCCGTTGTTCAATTTCAATCTTCTCGATATATTATGCACCTTAATCGGACTACCGTTTGAAAAGTTATGACCATTTGAATTTCTCGAGAGCTTCCGTTGTTCAATTCCGACCTTCTCGATATACTATCCACCGGAATCGGACCTCCGTGTGAAAAGTTATGACCATTTGAATTTCTCGAGAGCTTCTGTTGCTCAATTTCGAGCGTCTCGGTATATTTGCCCCTGAATCGGACTTCCGTTTGATAAGTTATGACCATTTGAATTTCTCGAGAGCTTCCGTTGTTCAATTTCAATCTTCTCGATATATTATGCACCTTAATCGGACTACCGTTTGAAAAGTTATGACCATTTCAATTTCTCGAGAGCTTCCGTTGTTCAATTTCGAGCGTCTCAATATATTATGCGCCTGAATCGATCTTCCGTGTGATAAGTTATGACCATTTGAATATATCGACAGCTTCCGTTGTTCAATTTCAAGCTTCTGGATATATTATGCACCTGAATCTTACTTTCGTTTGAAATGTTATGACCATTTAAATTTCTCGAGCTTCCGTTGTTCAATTCCGACCTTCTCGATATACTATCCGCCAGAATCGGACCTCCGTGTGACAAGTCATGACCATTTGAATTTCTCGAGAGCTTCCGTTGTTCAATTTCGAGCGTCTAGATATATTATGCGCCTGAATCGGACTTCCGTGTGATAAGTTATGACCATTTGAATTTCTCAGTTGCTTCTGTTGTTCAATTCCAATCTTCTCGATATATTATGCACCTTAATCGGACTACCGTTTGAAAAGTTATGACCATTTGAATTTCTCGAGAGCTTCCGTTGTTCAATTCCGACCTTCTCGATATACTATCCACCGGAATCGGACCTCCGTGTGACAAGTTATGACCATTTGAATTTCCCGAGAACTTCTGTTGTTCAATTTCGAGCGTCTCGGTATATTATGCCCCTGAATCGGACTTCCGTGTGATAAGTTATGACCATTTGAATTTCTCAACTGCTTCCGTTGTTCAATTTCAATCTTCTCGATATATTATGCACCTTAATCGGACTACTGTTTGAAAAGTTATGACCATTTGAATTTCTCGAGAGCTTCCGTTGTTCAATTCCGACCTTCTCGATATACTATCCGCCGGAATCGGACCTCCGTGTGACAAGTCATGACCATTTGAATTTCTCGAGAGCTTCCGTTGTTCAATTTCGAGCGTCTCGATATATTATGCGCCTGAATCGGACTTCCGTGTGATAAGTTATGACCATTTGAATTTCTCAACTGCTTCCGTTGTTCAATTTCAATCTTCTCGATATATTATGCACCTTAATCGGACTACCGTTTGAAAAGTTATGACCATTTGAATTTCTCGAGAGCTTCTGTTGTTCAATTTTCGACCTTCTCGATATACTATCCCACCGGAATCGGACCTACGTGTGACAAGTTATGGACCATTTGAATTTCTCGAGAGCTTCTGTTGTTCAATTTCGAGCGTCTCGGTATATTATGCCCCTGAATCGGGACTTCCATGTGACAAGTTATGAACATTTGAATTTCTCGAGAGCTTCCGTTGGTTCAATTTCGTGCTTTGAATATATTATGCGCCCTGAATCGAACTTCCGTTTCAAAACTTATGACCATTTGAATTTCTCGAGAGCTT